>NW_026712445.1:590167-781722 GCF_030504385.1 Musca domestica | reverse complement strand
GTTGAGTGGCGACCACCTGCTATCTACAAAAGTTCATGTGAAATTGATGTCGAATATTTTCCCTTCGATGAACAAACTTGTGTCATGAAATTCGGCAGTTGGACATATGATGGATTCCAGGTGAGTTCTATTGCCATTATATTGGATGTACAATAACTGACCCTTGAGAAACTTAAGTTCGGCATTTTTAAAAAAGGAAAAGAGAAAGGAATAACAGGGGTTTAAAGGGAAACAGAAATTGTTCCAAATGAAATTAAATGACTGAATATAAATTTTCCTAAAGAAAAAAATCCTAACGGAAACCCTATTCAGCCAGGCTGAATAGAAGTTTCCTAACGGAAACTCTATTCAGCCAGGCTGAATAGAAGTTTTCCTAACGGAAAACCTATTCAGCCTGGCTGAATAGAAGTTTTCCTAACGGAAAACCTATTCAGCCAGGCTGAATAGAAGTTTTCCTAACGGAAACCCTATTCAGCCCAGGCTGAATAGAAGTTTCCTAACGGAAACCCTATTCAGCCCAGGCTGAATAGAAGTTTTCCTAACGGAAACCCTATTCAGCCAGGCTGAATAGAAGTTCTTCTAACGGAAACCTTATTCAGCCAGGCTGAATAGAAGTTCTCCTAACGGAAACCCTATTCAGCCAGGCTGAATACAAGTTCTCCTAACGGAAACCCTATTCAGCCAGGCTGAATAGGAGATTTCCTAACGGAAACCCTATTCAGCCAGGCTGAATAGGAGATTCCCAACGGAAACCCTATTCAGCCAGGCTGAATTGAAGTTTCCTAACGGAAACCTCTATTCAGCCCAGGCTGAAATGAAGTTTTCCTAACGGAAACCTCTATTCAGCCCAGGCTGAATTGAAGTTTTCCTAAAGGAAACCTCTATTCAGCCCAGGCTGAATTGAAGTTTTCCTAACAGAACCTCTATTCAGGCCAGGCTGAATTGAAGTTTTCCTACAGAAACCTCTATTCAGCCCAGGCTGAATTGAAGTTTTCCTAACAGAAACCTCTATTCAGCCCAGCTGAATTGAAGTTTTCCTAACGGAAACCTCTATTCAGCCCAGGCTGAATTGAAGTTTTCCTAACGGAAACCCTATTCAGCCAGGCTGAATAGAAGTTCTCCTAACGGAAACCCTATTCAGCCAGGCTGAATAGAAGTTCTCCTAACGGAAAACCTATTCAGCCAGGCTGAATAGAAGTTCTCCTAACGGAAACCCTATTCAGCCAGGCTGAATAGAAGTTCTCCTAACGGAAACCCTATTCAGCCAGGCTGAATAGAAGTTCTCCTAACGGAAACCCTATTCAGCCAGGCTGAATAGAAGTTTTCCTAAGGGAAACCACATTCAGCCAGGCTGAATAGAAGTTTTCCTAACGGAAACCCTATTCAGCCCGGCTGAATAGAAGTTTTCCTGATGGAAACCCTATTCAGCCCGGCTGAATAGAAGTTTTCCTGATGGAAACCCTATTCTGCCCGCCTGAATAGAAGTTTTCCTAACGGAAACCCTATTCAGCCCGGCTGAATAGAAGTTTTCCTAATGGAAACCCTATTCAGCCCGGCTGAATAGAAGCTTTCCTAACGGAAACCCTATTCAGCCAGACTGAATAGAATTTTTCCTAACGGAAACCCTATTCAGCCAGGCTGAATAGAAGTTCTCCTAACGGAAACCCTATTCAGCCAGGCTGAATAGAAGTTCTCCTAACGGAAACCCTATTCAGCCAGGCTGAATAGAAGTTCTCCTAACGGAAACCCTATTCAGCCAGGCTGAATAGAAGTTCTCCTAACGGAAACCCTATTCAGCCAGGCTGAATAGAAGTTCTCCTAACGGAAACCCTATTCAGCCAGGCTGAATAGAAGTTCTCCTAACGGAAACCCTATTCAGCCAGGATGAATAGAAGTTTTCCTAAGGGAAACCACATTCAGCCCGGCTGAATAGAAGTTTTCCTAACGGAAACCCTATTCTGCCCGGCTGAATAGAAGTTTTCCTAACCGAAACCCTATTCAGCCCGGCTGAAAAGAAGTTTTCCTAACGGAAACCCTATTCAGCCCGGCTGAATAGAAGTTTCCTAACGGAAACCCTATTCAGCCCGGCTGAATAGAAGTTTTCCTAACGGAAACCCTATTCAGCCCGGCTGAATAGAAGTTTTCCTAACGGAAACCCTATTCAGCCCGGCTGAATAGAAGTTTTCCTAACGGAAACCCTATTCAGCCCGGCTGAATAGAAGTTTTCCTACCGGAAACCCTATTCAGCCCGGCTGAATAGAAGTTCTCCTAACGGAAACCCTATTCAGCCCGGCTGAATAGAAGTTTTCCTAACGGAAACCCTATTCAGCCCGGCTGAATAGAAGTTTTCCTAACGGAAACCCATTCACAGCCCGGCTGAAAAGAAGTTTTCCTAACGGAAACCTCTATTCAGCCCAGGCTGAATTGAAGATTTCCTATGGAAACGTCTTTTTCAAAGAAATAGGCATTTCATGGGAAATCTTATAATTTCTCACCATTTTGCTATTCTCTAAAGTTTAAGATTATCAATTTTAAAACTCTGAACCACTGTTCAGAATTGTTGTTATGGTGCCCTCAAAAGAAATGTTACCGACCATCACGATTCCATCTTAAATGGATCAATAACTCTCCACGACAAAGTGAACACTTCGATGTAATCTACAACTCTATTACTCCTATGCTCTGGGTTAGGGATATGTGAATGGATTCCAACACTATGCTTATACAACACACAAACATATATACACATGTGTGTGTTTTCCAAATAAAATTAATTCCACACTCCCACACACATTTTTACCAAAGATATCCAATACCCACGTGCCACTGCTCTCTCTCTCTCCCTCTCTCTCTCTCTCTGTGTAGAGCTGTACATGAATTGCCATACATCATTTGATATGAAAAGGTTTTTAAGTAGGGTTTTAAAATGTAATTGCTTTGGAAAGAATTTAAAAAGAGTGACGAGAGGAGAATATAGGCAGGGGAGAGAGAGAAGAGATAGTTCCATTCATTGCCATTGCAAAAGGTGTAACCCAATGTTAAATTGTGTGTTGATGTGTTTCTCTAACATTTACAACCATAATGAAGCTGATATTAACTTCTACACAAACAAACAAATAAACAGACACCTCTCTAGGTAGCTATGAAACGTGAGAGACGTAATGTCATGTCAGGTTGGCTGTCTGTCGTTCGTGGGTGCCAGTAAACAGGAGGGTGTCCAAGGAAATAGTTTACTAAACTAATTTCCTTCATTGCTCACAGTAACAATTTCCGTTTTGTTAAAAACATCATCTAAAGTGTTTAGTTTATGTTCTCTGGCTGTTGAAGCTAAGTTTTTTTTATCTTTTTTGCTTTTTTTGTTGAGACGTTTAGTTGGGTTGCGGTGATTTTTAGATGTTTTTTCCTTACGTTCCTTTTTTTTTTTTGTTGAACGTTTTGATCTGCAGCCTAGTTAAGTTGCACAGATGATGTCTGATGTTGGGTATTAAAGGAAACAATGTTTTTTTTCTTGGCCACCCAACGGAAAGTTTTAATGTCGGAGGAAAATGAAAACATTTACTTCTTGGGAAAAGGAAGATGCTGTTTTTTTCCTTATCGTAGCTGGAAAATAAAATCAAAATCTGGGAATGCAAAATATTTAAGTATTTTTCTTTAAGTTGTGCAATTTTTCATGGAGTCACTGCAACTGACTGGATTTTGGAAATTGAATTTTTTACAGATGTAAAGAGATATTGCAAATTTAATGTTAATTTTAAGAATTTATTGAGAATCTTAAAAAAAAACACACATAAGAAAGGCAAATGTTAAGGAAAATATTCTAAATAAAAAATATTAAAAATATTCTAAATATAAAAATTTGATATTTTCCAAAAACTTAGCATTCCTAAGAAAGTTATTTTTGAAAAAATTTCAAATCCATGCTGAGGGTCTCGATAGTTTGTTCCATAGCGAATTCTTAAAAAAATATTCCAAATTTGAAAAAAGCTTTTATTATGTTGGGACTTCAAAATGTTCCATTCCAAATTATATTAACCATTGATGACAGTTTCCTGGTCGTATTTGCTAGATGGTCCTCAATTTATTAAGTTAATTTTGAACAAGTAAAAAAACATGCCGTGCCGTAAAAGTTCGGCCTTCCACCTTTAGGTGGAGTATCTGAATTTAAGCGCGTTCCTCTTTAAACTACAAATACATGTAAGACAGTTTAGATATTGCTGTCAAAATTTTTCAAAAGGCATAAAATGGGTGAGGCCGTTATATGGTGGCCATACCAAAACGTGAACCTCCACAGACAATTTTATACTTAAAGGCTTGTCATCTATCAAATCTTCTTAAATACCAAATTTGAAACAATTTCGTGGGTAAATGTGACTAGTATTATCGATATCAGTACATAAATAGATTATCATTAGGATTATCAGAGTATCGGAAAAGGTGGACCTAATTTCTCAATGTTTTGCCGCCGAAACGAAAACCGATTTTGAACTACAAATAGCAAATTTTTGGTTAAATCCGAAAAAAAAAACTGAGGCAAAAGTCATCAAAATTCTGAATATCTTGAGGTACCATTATATGGGGCTAAACCAAAACGTGAACCTATGCATTATTTGTTCCGCCACAGGAGTTAGAACTCATTACGAACTACAAATAACAATTTTTAAACAAATCCGTAAAAAATGCAGCAAAAATCACCAAAATACCGAATATCGGGAGGTACAAGGTGAGATGAAAAAACTGCAACCAACTTGAGACTGCTGGCATTTCTAAGCCACTCGTCCGACAGCTGTTAAAATTATTCCAGTGACAGTTCATTATATTGTTTACAAGCGTACAAAAGCATTATGGTGAGAATTTTCCAGAAAACAAAAACTTATTCGTGATGGAATTCAAGCGTGATAGTGTGATTTCTTTATATTTGGCTGTAAAACCCCAAGTGGCTATCGCCAGAGCACTCCAGCACTTAAATGTAAATAAACCTTGTGTGTCTCGTGCTATCCCTCGTTGCCGTGATACTGGTAGCGTCTCCCGAGGTCAAAGAAGTGGACGAAAGAAACCAGCAACGTCAGCAGAAATGGTTCGAAAAGTAAAGAGTAAAGCGACTGGATCGAAACCCGCGTCGCAGTGGCCCAGCTGAACATATCGCAATATTCCATTCGGCAAATATTGAAAAATGAGCTCGGGGTAAAGCCATTGAAATTTCAAAAAGTGCAAGAACTTACACCGCAACAGAAAGAAAATAGACTCAAAAGAGCTAAAGAGTTGCTTCGCTTGGCCGAAAGTGGTCAACTGCCGAATTAGGTTTTCTCCGGTGAGAAAACATTCGTTGTCCGCCTGTTTTTAAACAAACAAAATGATCATGTTTACTTGCCAAAGAGGTCAGCAGAAAATGTACACCTTCGGCTGGCCACCAGAACTCAAGCGTCGGCCATGGTGATGGTGTGGACCGCCATAATAGCCAATGGTCGCTCGTCCTATGGCTATGTTGGTCCTTGAAAATATATTTTTAAAAATGGTCGATCAACCGTGGCATTAGAATAAATGCCGAATATTATCGCGAAAATATTCTGGATCTGGAGGGCGTATTAAAGCCTTGGGCACGCAAAAATGTTGGCCGCAGACCATGGACATTCCAACAGGTCTCAGCACCATCGCACTAAGCACGCGCCACTCTAAAATGTTTACAAAATAAGGTTCTTCGCTTCATTTCCAGGACACATTGACCACCAAAATCTCCGGATACCAATTCGTTGTGTCTATTGTGTCTGGAGTATTTTGGAAAGCAAGAATGGCACTAAAAAATACCAAAGTGTCGATCACTTCAAGCAAGTGCTTCGCCGGGAATGGGCCAAAATACCGCAAAGCAACATTCGGGCAGCGTATGACGGTTTCATTGGCTGTTTGAAGGTCATAATTCATTCATTCAAGGTGGCCAATTCGAACAAATCTAAACTTATTCTAAAATTTGATGCTATTTCCGACTTGTATTGCTTTCATTCAATAAAATTTAAAAAAATATGCTTAAAAATATGGCGCTTGACTTTGTTGCAGTTTTTTTTTTTTTTTTTTTTTTTTTTCTCACCCTGAATATATGGCTAAATTTTTATATTAAGGCTAAAATTTTGCACTCATGTGAATTTTACCAGTAGCAGATCACATTCATAAGTTGACCATGCCCACGTCCACGTTTTTTTTATAGCCCCATATAACGGTACCTCATAATATTCAGCATTTTTAAACATTTAGAAACGGAATTGCTTCAAATCTCGTAATGGATACTACAACCTATGACAAAAACAGGTAAAGAAGGTCTTAAAGTCCGGCGGGGCTTACTCTATGATACCCTACACCACTTTGCTAATTTAGTAGAGCTCCGCTTAACAATTAAAAGTTCTTATGGGATAAAGTTCAAAGGACTAAATATACCGAAGCATTTGCATCTTTTAAATTCGGGCTTGTATTGCCCATTTGGTGCACAATTATTTTGAAATCGGATAAAGGTATGTATTGGAGCTATATCCAATTCTGAACCGATATCGATAAAATTTGGCAAAGATATTTCTGAGCTGTATTTGATATATTTCCTTGAATATCGTTGTTACGGAGTGCATATTACGGCTGTGGGTAACAAATATAACAAATCGGATGAACAATATATATAAGAGCTATAGCTATATCTGAACCGATCTTCACCAAATTTGGCATACTACCTTCTAAACTCAATTCGGTCGTATGTGCCAAATTATATCCCTTTTGGGCAAATATTAGACGTTTGGTGCACAATAAAAGGTAAATCGGACGAAGTTATATATGGGAGCTATATCCAAATCTGCACCGATCTCGATAAAATTTAGCACATGTATTTCTGAGCTGTATTTGCTATATTTTCCTGAATATTGTTGTTACAAAGTGCATATTACGGCTGCGGAGGACAAAAATAACAAATCGGATGAACAATATATAGGGGAGCTATAGCTTTATCTGAACCGATTTCGATCAAATTTGGCATGCTTTTTTTCAGGCCTAATTTGGTGGTATGTGAAAAATTCCATACTATTCGGGCTGATATTACACGTTTGGTGCACAATAAAATGCAAATCGGACGAAGATATATATGGGAGCTATATCTAAATTTTGACCGATTATCTCCAATTTCAATAGGGTTCATCCTTGGGCCAAAAAATGTTTTGTGCAAAATTTCATGTGGATAGGGCAATAAATGCGAACTGTACTTTGTTTAAAAAATACATGGACAGATGGACGGACGGACGGATATGCATAAATCGACTCAGAATGTGATTCTATGCAGATCATCAAAAGGAACTATAGGTCTATCTCGTTTCCTTTTGCCTGTTGCAAACAAATGCACAAAGACATAATACCCTGACCACCTTGTGGTGTAGGGTATAAAAATTATGGCGTTAGACTTTGTTGCAGTTTTTTTTTTATCTCACCCTGTACATCTATCGTGCACTCCATCAGTGACCCTCATTCGTACTTCAAGAGTTCCAGTCCTACTGCTTCTTCAAATACAAAGGGTACCATATTTAGTACCTCTTAATACTTTTCGTGCCGTTCTAGTACGAGCCTTATCTGACCCCTTGCGACCAAGAGTGATCCTTATCTACCCATTTCGCTTGGGCCTTGATGAATCTATCAGTCAGTCAATTACTTTACTCTTTTATTAATATCGATTACCGCCACCATCCATCCGCCCCCATTGTACAACTGAAATTACACAGTTAATACAAAATTTCATCCGGTTCAGATTTTTAACTTTCTGTCTTTAATGGCCAATTATGAATTTATTTTCCTCATACAAATTATTGTCCAGCAACATATGTAAATGTAGATCTTTGTTACACATTCCACTTTATTAATAACTATTTAAATATTAAAAAACAAACACACACACACGCGCACATATATCTCATTTGTTTCACTTCATTTAAATGGCCAACATCTGTGTTGGTATGTGTGTGTGTGAGTGCTGTTAAATAGCTGCTAGCATAAAAAGTCCAATTATGGATAAATGTAAGCAACTTTTGTTGTGTGTGTGTGTGTGGCAATAATGCCAGCTATATGCCACGGAAAAGCGTCTAAGTATCCTTGAAGAGGCGTCATTGCTTGGCCAAATACCAAACATTAACTGTGTTATGTAGCACGCTCTCTCTCTCTCTCTCTCCTTCTTTTCTTCTCCCCTCTCCCGCTGACCGCCTGTGTGTGTGTGTGCGCGCGTGTGAGTGTGCTCACAGTTATTGTTTATTACCATTTTTATTAGCCATCGAAAACAAATAACCTCAAGCATTGTTA
This sequence comes from Musca domestica, assembly GCF_030504385.1. NCBI lineage: Eukaryota > Metazoa > Arthropoda > Insecta > Diptera > Muscidae > Musca > Musca domestica. The sequence goes on along the minus strand of NW_026712445.1, from coordinate 773,412 downwards.
ACAATCTGGCCAGCAGTTAATTTCTTTTACAATACAAATACTCAACGACCGGCCATGAAGTGGCAATTTTATGGTTCGGCCCTTCATCATTAAATCGCCCCTCTTTCTCTTGCCCTCTCTCTTTCTCTGACTCTCTTCTGGTCATCGTAGCAAAAATAAAACGTGATTAATTTTAGTGAACAATATTTGGGCGTGAGTAATGAACGAATCCATAAGTGTTTCATTGATATTCCTCGTTTGTAATTAAAGAGGGCCAGGCCAGGATATTCAAGGCAAGCCAAGGCAGTCTACTGCAAGACATAAAACAATAAAAAAGTGAGCTAATTAATTTGGTTTTTGCAACATCAAAACTAAAGTTTGTGGATATTTGGATTAGGGAATTAGAAGAGCATTTCAATGTAAGAAAGAATAATATATCAAATGTATTGGAGCAATGTGTTAAATATCAATGGAGGGTACAGTCCGAGGTATCTATACACAAAGTTCCATTACGAAGTTAGTATTACCCAGTTCGAATGTAATATTTAGAATATAGCTTATATAGATGTAACCTTCACTGAATATGAGGTCGTATATTCAACGAGGTAATCCCCGAAGGTGAGCCGTATTGAATTACTCTTTCTCTGGTACACATATGCGTGTGAGTAATATACCAACATTGCTTTAATGATATTAACCGTATATCATACGCCCCTAAGGCCCAATGAAAAAGTCAATCTAACATTAATTCCATATTTTTAAGAGTTTCTGTTATTGAAAATTTTTATATCTTCCGTGGCAGTTGCTAAAAGAAGCAGACTGATAACTCCCATAATCTCTCCAGACTTACTATTAGCAAGGTTGGTGAAAATCCGGAAGTGTTGGGAATCAATAATGGGAGTAGCCGGCATAAGACTTACATATATATTTATTTTTAAATGGGATGCATAGACTTACCCATTGTGATAACTCCTAAATGAACTGGCAAAATTTTGAAAAATCCCGAATCCCACATAATGCAATGGGAGTATTCGTGTGGCTCCACATATCAAACCTTATATGGGCATAAATCGCGGTTCTCTTTCAAGGATGTCTAAAAATCAGAACTTCATGAAAAAAACCTTTAATTTACAAAAATGCACAAAAAGCCATTTACAAAAATCGTACTTTCAAAAAAAAAAAAAAAACTAGATCTTTTGACAAAAAAGGTGTTTTTTTAAATAAACATGATACAGGGTGAAATAAAAAAACTGCAACAAAGTCATCATTTTCACATTTTTATACCCTACACCACAAGGTGGTCAGGGTATTATGTCTTTGTGCATTGGTTTGTAACAGGCAAAAGGAAACGAGATAAACCCATAGTTCCTTTTGATGATCTGCATAGAATCTCATTCTGAGTCGATTTAGGCATGTCCGTCCGTCCGTCTGTCCATGTATTTTTGTTAACAACGTACAGTTCGCATTTATTGCCCTATCCAGATGAAACTTTGCACAAATCATTTGTTTGACCCAAGGACGAACTCTATTGCAATTGGAGATAATCGGTCAAAATTTACATATAGCTCCCATATATATATTCGTCCGATTTGCCTTTTATTGTACACCAAACGTGCAATATCAGCTCGAATAGTATGGAATTTTGCACATACAACCAAATTAAGCCTGAAAATAAGTATGACCAACTTGATCGAAATCGGTTCAGATATAGCTATAGATTCCATATATATTGTTCATCCGATTTGTTATTTCTGTCCTCCGCAGCCGTAATATGTAACAACAATATTTGGGGAAATATAGCAAATACAGCTCAGAAATACCTTTGCTAAATTTAATCGAGTTCGGTTCAGATTTGGATATAGCTCCCATGTATAACTTCGTCCGATTTACGTTTTATTGTGCACCAAACGTCTAATATTTTTCCAAATGGGATGGAATTTGGCACTTATGATCGAATTGAGTCTAGAAGCTAGTATGTCAAATTTGGTGAAGATCGGTTCAGATATAGCTATAGCTCCCATATATATTGTTCATTCGATTTGTTGTATTTTTTACCCACAGCCATAATATATACTCTGTAACAACGATATTCAGGGATATATATCAAATACAGCTCAGAAATATCTTTGGTAAATTTAATCGAGATCGGTTCAGATTTGGATATAGCTCCCATATATATATTTATCCGATTTAAAATTAATTGTGCACAAAATGGGCAATACAGGTCTGAATTTAAAAGATACAATTGCTTCGGCAGCTTTGCACTTTTAATTATAATCATAGAGTGATGATTGAATTCTCCCACAAAAACTTTTAATTGTTATGTGGAGCTCTACTAAATTAGCAATGTGGTGTAGGGTATCTTAAAGTCGGCCCGGCCCGACTTTAAGACTTTTTTTCTGGTTTTTTATTTTAAATTTCATTAAATGAAAGCAAAACTGTCGGAAATAGCATCAAATTTTAGAATAAGTTTAGATTTGTTTGAATTGGTCGAATTGGTTTGTAACCATTCTTGGGTAGCGTATGCTGAGTGCGTTGGTGCTGAGTCCTGTTGGAATGTCCAAGGTCTGCGGCCAATATATTTGCGTGCCCAAGACTTTAATGTACCCTCCAGAATATTTTTGCGATAATATTCGGCATTTATTCTGATGCCACGGTCGATTAATACGAGCGGAGAGCCACCATCGGCTGTTATGGCCGCCCACACCCACAACATCACCATGGCCGGCGCTTGAGTTCTTGTGGCCTACCGAAGGTGCACATTTTCAGCTAACCTCTTTGGAAGTAAACAGGATCATTTTGGTTGTTTACAAACCACTGGACAAGGAATATTTCCTCATCGGAGAAAACCCAATTCGGCAGTTCACCACTTTCGGCCAAGCGAAGCAACTCTTTAGCTCTATTGAGTCTATTTTCTTTCTGTTGCGGTGTAAGTTCTTGCGCTTTTTGGAATTTTAATGGATTTACCCCGAGCTCATTTTTCAATATTTGCCGAATGGAATATTGCGATATATTCAGCTCACCAGCCATTTTTCGGCCACTGCTACGCGGGTTTCGATCAAGTCGCTTCTTTACTTTTCGAACCATTTCTGCTGATGTTGGTGTTTTCTTCCGTCCACGGTAACGAGCGATGGTACGAGACACAAAAGATTTATTCACATTTAAATGCTGGGGTGCTCTAACAATAGCCACTTGTGGTTTTCCAGCCAAATATAAAGAAATCACACTATCACGCTTGAATTCCATCACGAATAACTTTTTTTCTGGAAAATTCTCACCAAAATGCTTTTGTACGCTTGTAAACAATATAATGAGCTGTCACTGGAATAATTTTAACAGCTGTCGGACGAGTGGCTTAGAAATGACAGCAGTCTGAATTTGGTTGCAGTTTTTTCACCTCACCCTGTAGATCCTAATTCTCAAATAACTTTAAGGCTGAAAATTTTATAAATATATATTTTTTTAAGAATTTCCAAATATTGGATTTTTTAATTAATTTTTATATTGCCTTTCAACGATTACTTGGTAAAAATTTTGGTTTTCAAGATGTCTAGAAGTCGTTAATTTCAAGAAACATTTTTTTGATAATTTTTAAGACTTTTTTGTAGGTTTTCTTAATCAAGAAGTCGCGGCAAATATTTGCATTATTTCTGCACAATAGTCGGGCTTAATTAAATTTTTTGTTGTTTCTATAAAAACAACGTTTATTTTTTAGTGAAGAAAAATGGTAATATTTTCTTGGTTTTGGGAAAGAGCCAACAATCTATCTAAGTTCTCTTTTGATGTAGTTATACTTTGAAGTATGTGCTATTTTTATTATTTTGAAATCTAATTTAAGATATAATTCCCAAACTGTCTTTTATATCTCTCCTTCATTTCCCCCCATAACAGGTTGACTTGCGGCACATTGATGAACTAAACGGTACCAATGTGGTTGAGGTTGGTGTGGATTTATCAGAGTTTTATACATCCGTTGAATGGGACATATTAGAAGTACCTGCTGTAAGGTAAGTTTGAATTCTTTTTTATTTTTTAACATCTTCCCGATTAAATGGCGACATTTGCCTGTTAAAACGTTAAAATTGGACAAAATACGTCAAATGATTTTACTATCGTCTTTTGCCTGAGGCGTTCAATTTGTATGTCTAACAAATCGTCAACGACATCTGAAGTTGGTACGATGCCTGGGGAATGACTCTCATTCAAATGGATGTTCATCCTTTATGTCAAGGGATCAATGTGAGCAGGTTCAATGTGAAGCAGTGTTGTCGTTTGATTTTTATGTTTGGGTTTAAGGTTTCGGTGAATCGAAGTCTAAAAAAATATTACAATCGACCAAAAATTGTTCAAATTTTTCTATTTTGGCTGTCGTATATGTTTGGCCTATGGGAAAGAGATAAAGCCGTGTTTATTGATATTCAATTTAAAGGGAAACCAGAAATTTGGGAACAACTCTAGTTTAGTAAAAACTCTCAAATTTTTTGGAAATTTTTTTCCAGAGGTTGATATTTTGATAATTCCGCAAAAGTATATTTTTTGGGTTAGACACGGCTCTACTAAACCGATATGGACAATTTATGTTCAAAGACCCATATTTCTGGATCCAGGAAAGATAATATTACATATGTAGAATATTAGAAAGTTCATAGTGTCAACTATAATTTGGCATATATATTTTGTGGAATCCCAAAATAGAGGATTTTCGACTTTTTAGGGGATTTTTTTTAAAATTCGGGAGTGTTGGATATGCATTTTCATTACCTTTTAAATAATATTTACATTTCTCATATCGATTTTCCAGACCCGGTTCTAACCCGGGTCATGATCCGTGTAAAAAATCCGAAAATATATCGGTCGACAAGAAAAAAATACTTTCCCCCGAATCAGGATTAACGTAAAAAAAAAAAAATAATAAAAGCTGAGAGTTTTTACTAAACTACAGCTAAGGCGATATTTGAAATGACGTTCGATATAACAAAGTTCCGCGCTCGAATTAAATGGATATCAAAAGCCAGAATTCGAAACGTGCCTCATTGAAAAAACGGTTATAAACCCTAGTTCTCTTTGGACCAAATCCGTTTCAGGACATTTGGAGTCGATCTAGCGATATCTGTCCGTCCGTCTGTCTGACTGGCAAGATAACTCTCGAAAGGAGAATTCGATTTGACCCAAACTTGGTATATCGTACTTTTTTTGTCAAAGTTAGATTAATTCCGGAGATGGCCAATATCGGTCCTCTCCTTCTGGTACATCCCCTACAAAAGGTCGAAATTTTCAAAAAATATATTTTCTGCACATAAAGACAAGCGATTATCCGCAGAAAGGGAAAGGACAATCCGATTTTGCTCCAACTTTGCAAATTCTAATATTTGCGTCAGTGCTAGGTCTGGTGTGAAAATGGATAAAATCGGTCCACTCCATCAAGTACCTCCCCCACAAAAGGTCAAAATATTGAATAATTACGACTCTTATAAAATATGATATAAAAGTCCGATTGTTTTCATATTTCACACATCCCAATATTTTTACTAACCCAAGGTCTGGTGTGAAGATGGAATATATCGGTCCACTCCTTCTGGTACCTCCCCAACAAAGGGTTAAAATTTTGAGTATTCATGAAGCTCATAAAACATGAAATTAACATCCTCCGATGAATGACTACATTCAGACATCTCAATATTTCTATCAATACGAGATTTGTTATAAAAATGCTAGAGATCGAACCATTCCTTCTGGTACCTCCCCCACATATGGTCAAAGTTTTGAATAACCAAAACTATCATAAAATCCAAAATAAGCATCCGATTCTCTTTATATTTCACATATCCCATTATTTCCACTAACACAAGATCTTTTGTGAAGATGGAATATATCGGTCTACTCCTTCTGGCACCTAACCCACAAAGGGTCAAAGTTTTGAATACCCAAGAAGCTCATAAAACACGACATTAACATCCGATTCCATTCAGAATTGGTACTTCTCAATATTTCTACCAACACAAGATTTGTTACAAAAATGGTAGAGATCGGACTATTCCTTCTGGTACCTTCCCCACAAAGGGTCAAAGTTGTGAATAACCAAAACGATCATAAAATCCGAAATAAGCATCCGATTCTCTTCATATTTCACACATCCCATTATTTCTACTAACACAAGATCTGCTACGAAGATGGAATATAATATCAGCGCACTCCTTCTGGTACCTCCCTCACAATAGGGTTAAAATTTTGAATACCCACGAAGCTCATAAAGCATGAAATTAACATTCATTATATTCGGACTTGGCACATCTCAATATTTCTATCAACACAAGATCTGTTATAAAGATGGTAGAGATCGGATGATTCCTTCTGGTACCTCCCCCACAAAGGTTCGAAGTTTTGAATAAGTTTTTATCTAAAGTTAATCTAAACGGTTATAAAATCGAAATAAAAATTAGGTTCTCTTCATACTTCACAAATCCCATTATCTCTACATACACAAGATCTGCTGCGAAGATGGAATATATCAGCGGACTCCCTCTGGTACCTCCCCCACAAAAGGGTCAAAATTTTGAATATCCAAAAAGCTCATAAAACACGCCATTAACATCTGATTCCATTCAGAATTTGTGCTTCTCAATTTTTCTATGATTTGTTATAAAAATGTTAGAGATCGGACCTTTCCTTCTGGTACCTCCCCCACAAATGGTCAAAGTTTTGAATAACCAAAACGATCATAAAATCCGAAATAATCATCCGCTTCTCTTCATACTTCACACATCCTTTTATTTCTACCAACACAAGATCTGCTACGAAGATGGAATATAATATCAGCGCACTTCTTCTGGTACCTCCCCCACAAAGAGTCAAAATTTTTAATGTCCACGAAGCATCCGATTCCATCTCAGTTATAAAGATAATTGAGGTCGGACCTTACCTTCCGGTACCTCCCCCACGAAGGGACAAAGTTTAGAATATCCAAAACGATTATAAAATCCGATTCTCTTCACATTTCACACATCCCATTATTCCTACTAACACAAGATATGCTGTGAAGATGAGATATATCGGCTTACTTCTTCTGGTACCTCCGCTAAAAAGGGTCAACATTTTAAATAACCATGAAGCTCATAAAACGCGACATTGACATCCGATTCCATTCAGACTTGGTATATCTCAATATTTTTATCAACACGAGATTTGTTATAAAAATAGTAGAGATCGGACCTTTTCTTCTCGTACCTCCCCCACAGAAGGTTCAAGATTCTGAAAAACAAAACTCTCAAAGAAAGCGAAATAAGCATCCAACTCTCTTCAAATTTCACATACACAAACATTTTCCAAACTCAAGGTCTGTTGTGAAGATTATATATCTCTGCCAACCCCTTCTGGTACCTCACCCACAAGGAGACACAATTTTCAATACTTTTATCTGCCATAACAGGTCAGCGATTCTTTACAACTCGCTACATCCAAATATTTCTCTCAACCCGAAACCTGAGATGAATGTGGAATTTATGATTTCGCTTACAATTGAATTTACATTTCCGATTTTCTCTTAATTTTGCCCATACCTGTATTTTTATCTGTATTAGATGAAGTGTGAAAATGGAATATTTCGGTCCACTATATCTTATACCTCAGGCAGATTTTAAGATTTCCTAAAAATGATTCATATCTCACATAAAGTAAAGGAAGTAACCCATGTAGTCCAAACCTGGCACGTCGTAATATTTATATCTTATTTATTTAGGTCCGATACGAAATGGACAATATTGGCCCATTCCATTGGAAGATACTCCATAGAGGATCAAACATTTGAATAATCATAATAGAAGTCAAAACATATTTTAATAATCGAACTTTGGCTGAGGATATACATCTGTCAAAAAAACCGATTAATACTTTTTAACTTGTGATTTAAAAAAAATCCGGTTCCATATTTTAATTGGGATTTTCTACTTTTTTTTTTTATTTTCGATTTTTCATTTATTTGTTTATTTATTTATTCTTATTCTTATTTTTTATTTTTATTTTTGTATTCAAAACTCAAATCAAACAGTGGTAACCCTGTCCTCAACGGAAGTTACTTTTGTTGTTTTTGCTGTTTTTTTGTTTCTTTTCCATGACAATTAGTCGATGTGTCACGTAGTGTTGCTATCATTTATGTTTGACGCTGGAGATAATCGAGCTTCCGTTGTTCTTGTTTTTTTTTTTTTTCACTTCCACTTGTAGCAGAGTTTTGTTTCAATGCTGGGAGTTTTTTTTTTTTTTCTTTCCTGCTGCTGCTCTTGGATACCATCGGCATTTCGACTTGATAGGTTAACACACAAAAAGAGAAAACCCCATCACGAAGATGAGACGATGGAAAGGACGAAAAACATAAAAAAATTCCAACAACAGCAAACAAAACTTTAGCTGCAGGGTTGGCATTTTTATTATTATCATTAAATTTTCATTAAAATCCAGATACACTCGATGATAATGAATGGGCCAAATGGACGAACTGAAGCACCAGCAGCAAAAGCAGCAGCAGCAACAACAAAGGCTGCCACAACACCACTAGTCTGATTTAATGATATAAACATTAAGCTATAAAAACAAAGATTGCATTTCCTCGAAAGATATGGAGAGATAGAGAGAAAGAGAGAGATTGGAAAAAATCAGATTTACTCCAATGGCGCTCATGATAAGTTGGCGTGAATGGCATGATAAAGTGTGGCCAGGAGTTGCATTCAGCCAACATCAGCTCGCTGGGATGGGGGTTTGCTTCCGTCCTTTTGGCTAAAAAGAAATTTATGCAAATCATCAACCTACTTTGTGGAATAAATCTTAACGCCTTTGTTGTTGGTGGTTGGTTGTTTGGTTGGACAAACACCAACACAGACACCCGCAAAATATGTACACATGTATGTATGAGTTGCTCCATAAAAGTACAAAGTGTAGAATATCCTGTCTTCATCTAAGTTCTCTGAAATGGAAGCCAAGCTGTGTTTTATGAAATATGTTTGTGTATTCCTTCTTTTATGGATTATTTATTTCCTTGCATAAATTCATTGCAATGCAATATCAATCTAAACAAAATGTTGTCAGATTTAGAAATCAATAAATTTTTATCGGAGGATATAAAAATGAATAAGAACATTTTTAAAGGATAGTGGCCAAAATTAAGGAGTGGTGTTGAATAAAAAAATTGCATCGAAAAATGGATCAAAGTTTAAAAAAAAAACATCTTTAATAAAATATGCGGACATCAATTTTATGGTCCTTAAAATGATTTTTTAATTATTCATTTTCATGACTTTAAGGTCAATGAAAAATATTTTTTGAATACTCTGTGTTAATAGCTTTGAATGTGTTTAAATAAATGTTTTTACAAATTAGAGTTAAAAGCCTGAAAGGGCCTTGAAAAAAGTATTTTTAAGCAATTCAAGCCAATGGTCCCCAAAAAATATTCCTATAAAATCCGCTTTTAAAGGACCTTGAAAAAATCTTACCAAAAAATTCCGGTAAAATAGTCCATATGTATATATTTTAATGATGGAGTGATTTGAATAAAAAAATTGCATCGAAAAATGAATCAAATTTTACAAAAAAAAAAATAAATAAATAAATTAATAAAATTTAATGAAATATGCGGACATCAATTTTATGGTCCTTCAAAGAATTTTTTAATAATCCATGATCATGACTTAAAGGTTCATGAATTTTTTTTTTTTTTTAAACCCACGTTGGAAAGCTTGAAGGTCCTTAAAAACGCCTGGAAGGTCCTTGAAAAAATATTTTCATAAAGTCAACGTTTCAGTTCCTTAAAATTTTTATAACAATGATTGAAAGATTCCCTGAAAAAGCATTCCTAAAAAATCCAGGTTGAAAAGTCCTTAAGAATATATTCTAATCATGCAGCGATTTGAATAAAAAGTTTTCATCAAAAAAATGCATAAAATTTTAACAAAAAAATCTCCAAAAAATTTGATAGTCCTTAAAAGGTCATCTACCATGAAAATGTTAATTTTAAATAACCCACATTGAATGTCTCCTAGGTCCTTGAAAAATTATTCTTACAAATTTAAGTTGGAAACCTTGAAGGTCCTTGAAAAAATATTTTCAAATAATCAACAAAAAAGGCCCTTAAAAATTCCTAACAAATCCGCCTTAAAAGGCCCTTGAAAAGGAATTCCTAAAAATCCAGGTTGAAAGGACCTTAAGGAGCTATCCTAAAAAATCCGCATTCACGTTGCTGTCCTTAAAAAACTATTCCCAAAAACCCATGCTAGTCCGGCCATGCTGGTTAAAAATTATAAATTAATAATTATAATTAAAATTATAAAAATGTATATATTCATTGAAACAATATTCTTTAAAAATACCTCGTTGAAAGATCTTTGTAAATTATTCTATTCCGGGTTGATGGCCCTGCTGGCCCTGCTTTAAAATATCCACATTTATGGCCTTGAAGGTTTTTCAAAAATATGCTTTAAAATATCCACGTTTATGGCCTTGAATGCTCTTCAAAAATATAATTTAAAATATCCACGTTTATGGCCTTGAAGGCTCTTCAAAAATATGCTTTAAAATATCCACGTTTATGGCCTTGAAGGCTCTTCAAAAATATGCTTTAAAATATCCACGTTTATGGCCTTGAAGGCTCTTCAAAAATATGCTTCAAAATATCCACGTTTATGGCCTTGAAGCCTCTTCAAAAATATGCTTTAAAAAATCTAAATTTAAAGGCCTGAACGTCCTTTAAAATTATGTTTTATAAAATCCACGTTTAAATGCTTGAAGGTCCTTCAAAAATATTAAAAAAAAAATCTAAATTTAAAGGCCTGAAGGGCCTTTAAAAATATGTTTTATAAAATCCACTTTTAAGGCTTGAAGGTCTTACAAAAATATTTAAAAAAATATATAAATTTAAAGGCCTAAAAGTCCTTCAAAAATATGCTTTATAAAATCCACGTTTATAGCCTCAATAGTACTTGGAAAAATATTTGTTAAAATAAGGTCCTTGAAAATATAATCATTTAAAAATCTACGTTTTTTGGGTCAAAAGGTCCTTGAAAAAATAGTCATTAAAAATCCACGTTTTAGGGTAAGAAGGTCCTTGAAAATATAATCATTTAAAAATCGTCGTTTTAGGGTCAAAAGGTTTTTGAAAAAATAGTCATTAAAAATACACGTTTAAGGGTCAGGCGGTTTTGATAAAATGTGCTTTAAAAATTTACGTTTAAGGGCCAGAAGAAAATACTATTAAAAGATCCTGGTTTATCAAGAAAACTCCACGTTTAACGGATAGAAGGCCCTTCAAAAATATCCTTAAAAATCCACGTTTATTGGATTGAAGGTCCTTCAAAAATATCCTTAAAAATCCACGTTTATTGGCTTGAAGGTCCTTCAAAAGTATCCTTAAAAATCCACGTTTATTGGCTTGAAAGTCCTTTAAAAATATCCTTAAAAATTCACGTTTAATGGCTTGAAGGTCCTTAAAAAATATCCTTAAAAATTCACTTTTATTGGCTTGAAGGCTCTTTAAAATTATCCTTAAAGTAACCCACATTTAAACGCTTAAAGGTTCTTTAAAAGATATCCTTAAAGATCCCAGTTTAAAAGATTCAAGATCCTTAAAAAAGTTGTAAAAACTATGTTTTGAAAAATCCACAGTTAATGGATTGAAGGTCCTTCAAAAATTTCCTTAAAAATCCACGTTTAAAACCTTGAAGTTCCTTCAAAAAATGTGCTTTTAAAATCCAAGATCCTTAAAAAAGTTGGTTTAAAAAACCAGGTTTGAAAAATCCACAGTTACTGGATTGAAGGTCCTTCAAAAATTTCCTAAAAAAACCCAAGTTTAAAACCTTGAAGTTCCTTCAAAAATGTGCTTTGAAAATCCAGGTTTAAAGGCTTGAAGGTCCTCAAAACATTCTTTAAAAAATTCATGTTTGTAAGTTTGAAAGTCTCCCAAAAATATGTATTAAAAATCCACCTTCTTGAAAAACTATTTTCAAAAAAATCTATACATAAAAAATCTCCGCCTACAGACCTTAATGTCCTTGACAAATTACTATCTAAGAAACACCGTTTATAGACTCGATGGTCCTTCACAAAATATTCTTTAAGAAATCAACTTTATATATTTGATAGTCCTTCAGAAAATTTTGCTAAAATCCACGTTTTAAAATTTCAGGTTTATCCTTTTAAATATCCACGTTTTTATACATGGCAGTTCTTGAAAAAATATGTTCTAAAAATTAAGGTTTATAGCCTTGAAAAAATATCCTTTTAAAAATCGATGTTTATGGTCTTGGTAGTCCTTGAAAAAATATCTTTTTAAAAATCCACGCTTATAGCCCAGGTTGAAAAACTATCCTTTTAAAAATTCAAGTTTATGGTCTTTATAGTCCTTAAAAAAATATCTTTTTCAAAAGTCCTTGTTGGTCCTTGAAAAACATATCCTTTTAAAAATCCGGGTTTATAGCACAGATGGTCCTTGAAAAAATATCCTTTTAAAAATTCACGTTTATGGTCTTGGTAGTCCTTGAAAAACTATATTTTTAAAAATCCACGTTTATGGTCTTGGTAGACTTTAAAAATATTCTTTTAAAAATTCACGTTTAGTAGTCCTTGAAAACATATCCTTTTAAAAATTCACGCTTATGGCCTTTGTAGTGTTTAAAGTCTTGGTAGTTCTTAAAAAATATATCCTTTTAAAAATCCACGTTAATAGCTTTGGTAGTCCATGAAAAAATATCCTTTTAAAAATCCACGTTAATAGCTTTGGTAGTCCATGAAAAAATATCCTTTTAAAAATCCACGTTTATATCCTGGATAGTCCTTGAAAATATTTTCAAATTTTCTTTTATATTTTCGCTTGAACTTAAAAGAACCTTGTCTAAATTTCGAAATTTCAATTAACTACGTGTCCTGTGGCATGTAGCGAACTCTAGCTGTTCGCAAACTGATTGACAGCTCAAAACAGATATGTATTTCAAAATCATCTAAACATGGCTAAAACTCAATTTTCCAATTAAATTTCAATTTTTGTAATTGAAATGCAAATTCCCATCCCCCACCCCGCAATCATTCACCCTTCTCAGCGTTCAATTAAATCGCAATATTTTACGCTCGGTCACAGCTTTCTTTTGACATTCAACTTTTCATATTTGATTTGCGAGTTAAGCGCCACACAGCTGTGATTCCAAAACATTTATTCATTCGTTCGTTCATTTCATGCTCTTTGTTGTCTCTTAACCCCAGAGAGAGATTAGATTACACAAGGATTAAATATATTTATGATTTATTGGAGTATCCTGCAAGTTGTGTTTTTATTGTTGCCACAAATACCACGGAGGTTCTGCTCTGCGTCGAGGATTGTTGCCACGAGTTCAAATACCTGGGCGACAAAGCAATTCGAAAGCATTTCGATGTGGTGGTACAAGTGTAATGTCTAGTGCGGTGGTTATTCGCATCCTAAGGACCTGTGAAAACGGCGTAAATCTTGTTTAAGACATTTATGCCAAACACAAAGGCCAGGACACGATCACCACTGCAGGTATGAGAGGGGGAGAGAGACCGTCTGTGCTCCAGCATACATGGTCGGGCTAAATAGATTTATTACTTTGCAGTCTAATGGTTCAATGGGCACCTCAAAGAATCCTATCTCCTCTCTCATGCCATTATCATCACCCCATCTCTACTTCTCCTGTTTCAAAGCAAAAAATGTCTAATGACATCTGCCTAGCTGCTGGAATTTCGAAACTAGTCTTTTTTCTCCCACTCTTCCCCTTTTTTGTTTAGCTGTCAAACAAAAAAGTCATCTTGTTAGCCTTTCAACTAGCCTTTGATTTCGTCGAGTGTTCTCTGCTGCTAATTCAGTTGGCAGGTTTTTTTTTTCTCTGTCGCTCCCACTTTTCATTGCCTTTTTGTGCCAGGATGGAGGCCAAACTTATTGAAATATGAGTGGCTGACAATGTTTGCTGCTGCTGTTGTTGTATGGTCCTTCTATGTTTACCATTTTGAAGAGCAAAAAACGAACAACCGGCTGCCGGATGACTGGCTGGCCCCAATTGGTCTCGTATTGACTTGCCTGGTATTTGGACAGAGCGTTTTTCTTTTTCTTTGTTTTGACAAAGGTTGCTTTAACTTTCGAAATATCTATTGAAGATTTTTTTCTGTGCCAGTCGTCGTGTGCTGTTCCCTCCAGGTCCTCACACTGGAGGCACATGGACGCGGTCATACGTTTTTGATTTATTTATTATTATTCGCAAATAAATTATGTTCGAAGCATTTCCACATCGACACCCATCCACTTCTACATACGGAATCGTATTAACACATGTGTTGGTATGTACATAGGTATATATGTTGTATATAATGTTGCCATTTTTGTGACGTTGCAGAGACGACCAAAATAAATCGTTTTTCCAGCTAAAATAAATATATGAAAATAAAAACCCATCAAAAGTCTCAAGGCACAGGATGAGAAAATCTTACAAGTGCCACAGCTACGGCTGTATGTCTTTTGAAAAATTTTATAAAATTTACGGATATGGCTATTAAAAAAAAAAAATACCTATCCACGACTGTGATTAAGTTAGCCCTTGAAAAAAGTAACAAAATCACTCCTATATTCATGTTTTTATCCTTAAAGGTATTTGAAAAAATATTTTTGAAAAAACAACCTCTTTTAAAGGACCTCAAAAATTATTCTAAAATAACATCCACTCAGAACAATTTATGAAAAATAATTCTAAAAACTTCATACTAAATGTCCTTGAAAAATGTTTTTCAAAATCCACGCTAAAATGTCCTTAAAAATAATACATATAAAAATAATTCATAAAAAATATTCGTATAACATACATTTTGTGGGATTTTTCATTTTGTTCCACGGCTATGTGTTTGTAAGCCATGGAAAATTGTTTAAATTATCCATGAAGTCCTGAAAAAAACCTAAATATAAAAAAAAAAACTATAAAATAATAATCAAAAAACGAAATCAAATATAAAGTTTTTGGAAAAAAAGGCTAGCTTACTCCTTGAAAAAGATTTCTTACAAAATCATAGTTTAAGTATTCAATTCAACATATTCTTAAAACGTCCAAGCAAAAGTCCTTACAAAAATACACTAAAATTGCACTGCAGAAAATCCTTAACAAGATATTAAAAAAAAAGAAGCTCGATTATGTCCTGAATAATAACAGAACTAAAATCCACGATTATGGTATTGAATATCCCTAAACAAGTATTTACAAAAAATCCGCTTTTAAGGTCCTGGTTGTCCTTGAAAATATATTCCTAATAAAACCGCGTATATGGTTCTGATTTTTCTTGAAAAAATATTTCCAAAGAATTTACGAGTATTATACTTATTTTCCTTGAGAAAATATTAACAACAACACGGTCCCGAAAATCCTTGTTAGTCCTTGAGTAAATATTCTTAATAAATCCACATCTAATGTGCTGTTAGTCCTTGAAAAATTATTCATAAAAAACATGATTATGGAACCGAAAATCCTTGCTAGTCCTTGAAAAAATATTCGTAAAAAATTCACATTTTTTTCCTGTTAGTCCTTGAAAAAATATTCTTAAAAACCCCACGTTTATGGTCATGAATATCCTTGAATTATTATTTACCAAAAAATCCACTTTTATGGTCCTCAATATCCTTAAATTATTTTTAATAAAAAATCCACGTTTATAGTCCTGAATATCCTTGAATACTTATAAAATCCAGGTTTATGATCCTGAATATCCTTGAATTATTATATATTAAAAAATCTACGTTTATGGTCTTGAATATCCATAAATTATTTTTCATAAAATATCCACGTTTATAGTCCTGGATATCCTTGAATACTTATATATTACAAAATCCAGGTTTATGATCCTGAATATCCTTGAATTATTATATATTAAAAAATCCACGTTTATGGTCCTCAATATCCTTAAATTATTATATATTAAAAAATCCACGTGTATGGTCCTGAATATCTTTGAATTATTATTCTTACAAACACAAGTTTATTGTTAAAAAAAATCCAGGTTTATTGTCCTGAACATCATTGAAAAAAATAATCTTAAGAAATACAGGTTTATTGTTCTGTTAGTGCTTGAAAAAATATTCTAAAAAAATCCAAGTTTATTGTCCTGTTAGTCCTTGAAAAAAAAAATAATCTTAAAAAATCCTTGAAAAATATTCTTAAAAAATCCACGTTTATTGTCCTGTTAGTCCTTGAAAAAAAAAATAATCATAAAAAATGCAGGTTTATTGTTCTGTTAGTCTTTGAAAAAATATTCGTAAAAAATCCACTTTTTTGGTTCTTAATATCCTAGAATTGATTTTCTTAAACAATTCATGGTTATGGTCCTTATTGTCCTTGAAAAACCACTGTAAAATATATACGTATATGGTTCTGAAAATCCTTGAAAAAATATCCTTAAAAATCCACCCTGAAAATCCTTGAAATAATATTCTTAAAAATCTACGTTTATTATTCTTATTCAAAAAATCCTAATTTATGGTCCTTATTATCCTTGAAAAAATATTCTTAAAAAATGCACGCCTATGGCCTGATTGTCCTGGCAAAAATATTCTTAAAAATGCACGCTTATGTCCTGATTGTGAATATCTGAATATCTTATTCTTAAAAAATTCTCACTTATGGTCCCTATTATCCTTAAAAAAATATTCTTAAAAAATCCTCGCTTATGGTCCTTATTATCTTTAAAAAAAAAACATTCTTAAAAATCCACGCTTATGCCCTGATTATCCTGGCAAAAATATTCTTAAAAAAATGTGGCTCTAAATATCCTTTCAAAAATATTTCAAAAACTGTTATAGTCCTGATTATATTCGAAAAAAATGTTTCAAATTTTCATGTTTATGTTTGTAGTACTGATTAACCTTGAAAAAATATGTTTGAAAATTTTCTTATCATAAAATTGTTTTCCAAACCATGATGGTACTTAAAGGAATATTATATATTCTTAAAATCCCAACTTTATATTTTAAGTTTCTAAAGCTCCTTAAAAAATCACATTGAAAGCTCTGGTAAGTCTTAAAAATATCATAAAATTTGACTTCATCGAGAGCTCCGACGAAACTTGGTAAATTTTAGAAAATGTAGTTGTTCTTAAAAAAAATATTTTAAAAATGTCAAAGTCTGTAGGTCCTTGAAAAAATATTCTCAAAACATTAATGTTTAACAAGCCTTCACTTTTTGGCCCTAAAAAGATGTTCTCAAAAAGTCGACGACTTTTTCTCGTTGAGAAAATATATATATTTTTTATTAATCCAAGTAGACAGGTTTGATTATCTTTGAAAAATAATTTCAAAAAACCTTGAAAAAATATTTTTACTTAAATCACACATCGTGTCTTTGATCCTGGTCCTTGTAAAATCATTCTTTGAAATCCATGTTTATAGATCTGTTAGCACTTAAAAAATAACTTTAAAAATCCATGGATGGTCCTTGGAAAAATACATTCCATTATTCAAGACATGCAAAAAAGGAACCGATAATACATCCATAAATATTTTTTTTTTAATTTATTCGGGGGGACTCTGAGAAAAAAATTCCTAAACATTAAAGATGTTGGTACTATTAGTCCTTAAAAAATATTTTTTTTCAATTCACGACATCTCCCTGATAATCCTTGGAACACTATTCTTAAAATGATTCTGATCGTGCATAGAATTTTTTGTTCAAAATTCAAGGTTGGGCATTAAAAAATCGTCTTTGAAAAAAAAATCTTGAAAAAATCAACGATTGTTTGCTGAGAAATTAGTTTAAAACTCTGCGATATCTCCCCGATAGTCCTTGGAAAACTATGTTTACAATGGTCCTGATTATCCTTAAAAAATATATTTTTATGCATCCAGGTAAATGACTCAATTGTCGAGAAAAATACCTAAAAAATCAAACTTTTTTATCAAAAGGGACCCCAAAAAATATTTTCTACCCAGATGATCATCCTTAACATAAAAATTTTCTCAAAAAATCATCGCCGACACATCGGTTGTTCTTTGAAAAAAAATCTTAAAACAAAATTTTGGGTTTGCCAAAATGAGTTCAATGGCAACCCTGCCTCCTACAATTCTGAGATATTCGATATTGCCGCTGCCACAGGCATATCCTTTTTTGTTTCTATGCTCTGTGTGTGTGTGTTTTTTTTTTTTTTTCACCAGTTCCTCATAAGATTTCTGGTTGGCCCTTTTTTCGCCATTACAAAGTCTAGGGCAGAGGTATGGCAGGTTTTGTATTTCGATGCGTTTTATTGGCAATATGTTGATGTCGTTCTCCACGTTGTCGTTGTCGTTGGAACCCTTGGGGCACTTGGAATGGTTTCTACTTAGTTATGTGGCCGTTGTTGTTGCTTCTGCTGATTTTTTTGCACATTGTTTCCTTCATATATTTTCTATCCACGAGCATTGATGCTGCTGCTTCTGTTGTCTTGTTTGGTTCGTTTTTATTTTTCTTTGTTTGTTTGTTTGTTTGTTTGTTCGCCACGTTCCTTCCTTCATTCTTTTGATGTTAACAATGTGACCTACATTTAGCATCTTGTAAGGATAAGGCAGAACAGAACACAACCAACAAAAAACAACAGCAAGAACAAACAACCAAATAACAAAAACAACATTGAAAAGTGTTCACACATAAATATATAGGCAAATAACACCCGCACGTACACAGGCATACATATGGTGGATAGGTGGACATAAGAGTGGGTCGAAAGCTTAAAGAGGTAGCATGCCCTTAAATTAAATTTTAAAACTATTAATAGGATATGACAACATAATTACAGTGTGAGATGAAAAAACTGCAACCAACTTCACTGCTGTCAAACTTCAATGGTTCGAAAAGTAAAGAAGCAACTTGACGGAAACCCGCGTCGGAATGGTCGAAAAATGATATCGCAATATTCCATTCGGCAAATATTGAAAAATGAGCTCGGGGTAAAGCCATTGAAATTGAAACAAGTAAAAAAGCTGTAAGTTCGGCCAGGCCGAACTTTGAATACCCTCCACCATTTGGTACGAATTTAACAATTTTCAAAAAAAAAAAAAAAAATAAAAATAAAAGGATTTTAAAATTCTGTTAAAATCATGTAGCCGTATATTAGAGTCTATATGGCGACGTGGACCTTTGTCACAAGGCAACTTATATCACAATATTCAAATGCGAAACTTGAAAAAATCCGTTTATAATTTAGCTAAAAACGTCAAAATCGTCGAATATAGGGTGGTACCATGGTGGTTATAAAACGTGGATCTGCACAGAAAATTTTTTGTCATAGGCTGTTATATCGAACTTCACGAACATCAAATGCGAAATTTGAAACAATTCCGGTAAATAGGTTCGCTAAAATCATGAAAATACCGAAGATCGGGGGTACCGTTATATGGGGGCTATACGAAGGCGTGGTCCTGCACAGACAATTTTCTGTGATAGGCTGTAGCATCCATTACGAACTTCAAATACTAAATTTGAAATAGTTCCGGTAAATAATGTCGCTAAAATCATCAAAATACTGAATATTGGGAGGTACCGTTATATGGGGGCTATACGAAGACGTAGACCTACATGGCTTATTTTCTGTCTTAGGATGTAGTATCTATTACGAACTTCAAAAACCAAAATTGAAGCAATTCCGGTAAATAATGTGGCTAAAATGATCAAAATACCGAATATCGGGGGTACCGTTACATGGGGGCTATACGAAGACGTGGACCTACATTGCCCATTTTCTGTTTTATGCTGTAGTATCTATTAAAAACTTGAAATACCAAATTTGAAACAATTCCGGTAAATAATGTAGCTAAAATCATCAAAATACCGAATATCGGGAGGTACAGTTATATGGGAGCTATCCGAAGACGTGGACCTATATGGCCTATTTTCAATACCAAAAGTCCTGCAGACATAGTACACATTTGAGTAAAATTTTATCAACCTACTTCATTTCGTTCGGAAGCTAGAGTGATTTCCACAGACGGACGGACGGATAGACGGACAGACGGACGGACATTGATAAATCGACATAGAATTTTATGCTGATTAAGAATATATATACTTTGTGGGGTCTAAAATGTATGTTTCGAGGTGTTACAAACGGAATGACAAACTTAATATACCCTCCATACTTTGGTGGAGGGTATAAAAAGTGCAAGAACTTACACCGCAACAGAAAGAAAATAGACTCAAAAGAGTTAAAGAGTTGCTTCGCTTGGCCGAAAGAGGTGAACTCCCTAATTTGGGTTTCTCCGATGAGAAAATATTCGTTGTCCTGCAGTTTGTAAAAAAAAAATGATTTGCCAAAGAGGTCAGCTAAAAATGTGCACCATCGGTTGGCCACCAGAACTCAAGCTCCGGCCATGGAGATGGTGTTGGCCGCCATAGCAGCCGATGGTCGCTCTCTCGTATTAATCGACCGTGGCATCAGAATAAATGCCGAATATTATCGCGAAATTCAAAGTATTCTGGAGGGTATATTAAAGCTTTGCGCACGCAAACATTTTGACCGCAGACCTTGGGTATTTCCACGGAACTCAGCACAATCGCGTTCAGCACGTGTCACCCAAGAATGGTTACAAAATGAGGTTCATCACTTCATTTCCAGCGCACAATGGCCACCAAAATCTCCGGACACCTATTGGACTACCGTTGGACTATTGTGTCTGGAGTATTTTGGAAAGCAAGGTTGGCACTAAAAAATACGAAAATATCGATCATCTCAAGCAAGCTCTTCGCCCGAAATGGGCCAAAATACCGCAGAGCAACATTCGGGCAGCATGTGATGGTTTCATTGGCCGCTTGAAGGCCATAATTCGTGGCAAATGTGACCAATTCGAACAAATCTGAACTTATTCTTAAATTTGATGCTATTTCCGACGTTTTTCTTTTATTCAATAAATTAAAAATAAATTATGGCGTTTGACTTTGTTGCATTTTTTATCTTACCCTGTATTTCAACTTTTTAGGTATTAAAGCCATTTTTGTATTATTTAGATATTAACTTTAAACTGAAAAATATTACGGTATTAATCATGGATTTAGGTTTATGTCAATCCCTTTGGTATTTTTTCTATAAACCCCAGACTTTTTTCTGCTTCTCTTTGATGAATGAATGAAATTGAAATTATATGTGTCAATCTCATTCCACCCCAATGTCGCCATGTGAATTTCTCCCTCTCTCACTCTCCCTCTCTCTCCTCTTTGTAAAAGTGGATAACTTTTATGGACCATTCTCTGATCTAACAACTAAAAGTTATTCAATTTGTTAAAAGTTTGCTCCGAAATGTAATTTACTGTTAAGCTAAAAACTCGAAAAAAATAATTATAATTTTAAAATGGAAAAAATAAGCACAGAATATTTTGCGAGTTAACCACTACAGAATTTAATGCAACTTCAGGGGGTAAAGTGTGCAGATTATTCTGTTATGAGAGATTTGCAAACATTACCATAACCAGTATAAACAGTTGTTTGATGATTTATTTTAATAATTTATAAACATTTCGGAAACTTAGCTCAAAGCCGAAGTACTTTAATATGAGAAAACTTAGAGAATTTAAAATTATTAAATGTAGTGGTGTAGTAACATAACAATGGAAATGTGGAAAAATTTACTGGATATAAAAATATTTTTGTATTTTTTTAAAGGCCACAGAGGTGAATTTTTCAAAATATTTCCTCAAGTACCATCTGAGCAATAATCGTGGATTTAAAAAAAAAAAAATGTCATTATCTTAAAATAATTTTTTTCAAGTGTCTAAAACCAAGTGAGTGGTAATCTTGATTTTTTATGAATATTTTTGGCCAACAACCAAAAAATACTTTTTTATTTCAAGAAACTCTTCAGCAGGGTTATGATTCGAGGATTTTATAAAAAATATTTTTCCCGGGACCATCAAGGTTAAAATACGTAAATTACTATAAGCATGAATTTAAAAAAAAAATCTTCCATGGACCATCAAAACTATAACCGCGTATTAAAAAAATAGTAACCACAAGAGTAAAATCTTGGATTTAAAAAAATTTTATCTTCCATTGATCATCGGAGCTAAAATATTTATTTATCTCTTTAATTGACTACAAATATACTCATGACCCCTGGAAAAATATTCCGCGATTATGGAACTAGAAAATAATATTTTTGATTATGCCCCTGGTGTCCATTGGAGGAAAATGCTTTAAAAATCCGCTCTTCTTAAACAAATCCACGACCATTGGTCTCCTGGTCCATGTTTTTATACTAGGTTTTCTTTTAAAATCAACGATTAAAGCCCTGAGAGATGTCGAAAAAGACATCTAAAATATCCTTGAAATTTTTCCACAATTTTTTTCCTCAAAAATGTTCTCAGATAAAAAATATGAAAAATACGCTTTGAGGTCTTGGTTATTCTTGAAAAATATTTTGGAAAATAATTGTTATCTTGTTGTTGCAAAATGGTCAGGCTTAATACCATTATTATTATTTTTATAAAAACAACGTTTGTTTATTAGTGGAGAACGATGATAATGTTTACCAGGAAGAAAGGCAGGGTCGTTCTCCACTAATAAACAAATGTTGTTTTTATAAAAACAACAATAATGGGATTAAGCCTGACCATTTTGCAACAACAAAATGCTATGGTATCACGAACAAACAAGCGAACACTTATCTAATATTGTTATCTTTAAAAGAAATTATTATCTAATAGTCCACAATAAAAAAATTCTTAAAAAGAAAAAATATTTAAAAAAAAACACATTGCAAGATCTGACGAGCCTAAAAATCACAAATTTTTACTTTATTAAATGCTATGATGGGCCTTGAAAAATTAATAGTTTTTGAAATTTTTTTTCAAAAATATATCCAAGTCTGTGGGTTTTTGAGAAAAAAATATTCTCAAAACATCCACGTTTTGCAAAACAACTATTATAGCCCTTCTAAAATATCTATAAAAATTTTCCATTTATGATCCGCAGTTATTTTCCTCGAAAAATTTTCTCTAGCAAACACATGGATATACTTCTAATTGTTTTTACAGCATTTCATTGGGAATTCCTCAATTATTGTCTTCAAGGATCTCGGGAACTATTCTTAAAAGATTGTCCTCAAAAAATCCGCCATTATAGACTTAATACTAGCTTTGATTGTGATAGAAAAAAGGCCCTTATAAAGACCTAATGGTCCTGGAAAATATATTTTTTAAAAATCCACGTTTATTGTCCTGTTAGTTCTTAAATAAAATATTCTTTAAAAACTACGTTTATTGTCCCGATGGTCCTTGAAAAATATTCTTTAAAGATTCACATGTATTGTCCTGATGGTCCTTTAAAATATTATTTAAAAAATCCACGTTTATTATCCTGTCCATCCTTGAAAAATATTCTTTAAAAATCTACGTTTATTGTCCTGTTAGTCCTTGATAAATATTCTTTAAAAATCTACGTTTATTGTCCTGTTAGTCCTTGATAAATATTCTTTAAAAAACCACGTCTATTGCTAGGATGTTCCTTGAAAAAATATTCTTTAAAAAATCCACGTCTATTGCTAGGATGGTCCTTGAAAAATATTCTTTAAAAAATCCACGTCTATTGCTAGGATGGTCCTTGAAAAATATTCTTTAAAAAATCCACGTCTATTGCTTGGATGGTCCTTGAAAATATTCTTTAAAAATCCATGTCTATTGCTAGGATGGTCCCTGAAAAATATTCTTTAAAAAATCCACGTCTATTGCTAGGATGGTCCTTGAAAAATATTCTTTAAAAAAACCACGTCTATTGCTTGGATGGTCCTTGAAAATATTCTTTAAAAATCCATGTCTATTGCTAGGATGGTCCTTGAAAAATATTCTTTAAAAAATCCACGTCTATTGCTAGGATGGTCCTTGAAAATATTCTTTAAAAAATCCACGTCTATTGCTTAGATGGTCCTTGAAAAATATTCTTTAAAAAATCCACGTCTATTGCTTAGATGGTCCTTGAAAAATATTCTTTAAAAAATCCACGTCTATTGCTAGGATGGTCCTTGAAAAATATTCTTTTAAAAATCCACGTCTATTGCTTGGATGGTCCTTGAAAATATTCTTTAAAAAATCCACGTCTATTGCTTAGATGGTCCTTGAAAAATATTCTTTAAAAAATCCACGTCTATTGCTTAGATGGTCCTTGAAAAATATTCTTTAAAAATCCACGTCTATTGCTTAGATGGTCCTTGAAAAATATTCTCTAAAAAATCCACGTCTATTGCTAGGATGGTCCTTGAAAAATATTCTTTAAAAATCCACGTCTATTGCTAGGATGGTCCTTGAAAAAATATTCTTTAAAAATCCACGTCTATTGCTAGGATGGTCCTTGAAAAATATTCTTTAAAAATCCACGTCTATTGCTAGGATGGTCCTTGAAAAAATATTCTTTAAAAATCCACGTCTATTGCTAGGATGGTCCTTCAAAAAATATTCTTTAAAAATCCACGTCTATTGCTAGGATGGTCCTTGAAAAAATATTCTTTAAAAATCCACGTCTATTGCTTGGATGGTCCTTGAAAAACATTCTTTAAAAAATCCACGTCTATTGCTTGGATGGTCCTTGAAAAATATTCTTTAAAAATCCACGTCTATTGCTTGGATGGTCCTTGAAAAATATTCTTTAAAAAATCCACGTCTATTGCTTGGATGGTCCTTGAAAAATATTCTTTAAAAAATCCACGTCTATTGCTTGGATGGTCCTTGAAAAATATTCTATAAAAAATCCACCTCTATTGCTTGGATGGTCCTTGAAAAATATTCTTTAAAAAATCCACGTCTATTACTTGGATGGTCCTTGAAAAATATTCTTTAAAAAATCCACGTCTATTGCTTGAATGGTCCTTGAAAAATAATCTTTAAAAAATCCTCGTCTATTGCTTGGATGGTCCTTGAAAAATAATCTTTAAAAAATCCACATCTATTGCTTGGATGGTCCTTGAAAAATATTCTTTAAAAAATCCACGTCTATTACTGGGATGGTCCTTGAAAAATATTCTTTAAAAAATCCACGTCTATTGCTTGGATGGTCCTTGAAAAATATTCTTTAAAAATTCACGTCTATTGCTAGGATGGTCCTTGAAAAAATATTCTTTAAAAATCCACATCTATTGCTTGGATGGTCCTTGAAAAATATTCTTTAAAAATTCACGTCTATTGCTACGATGGTCCTTGAAAAAATATTCTTTAAAAATCCACGTCTATTGCTTGGATGGTCCTTGAAAAATATTCTTTAAAAAATCCACGTCTATTGCTTAGATGGTCCTTGAAAAAATATTCTTTAAAAATCCACGTTTATTGCTTGGATGGTCCTTGAAAAATAATCTTTAAAAAATCCACGTCTATTGCTTGGATGGTCCTTGAAAAATATTCTTTAAAAAATCCACGTCTATTGCATGGATGGTTCTTGAAAAATATTCTTTAAAAAATCCATGTCTATTGCATGGATGGTCCTTGAAAAATATTCTTTAACAAATCCACGTCTATTGCATGGGTGGTTCTTGAAAAATATTCTTTAAAAAATCCACGTCTATTGCTTGGATGGTTCTTGAAAAATATTCTTAAAAAATCCACGTTTGTTGTCCTGGAGGTCCTTGAAAAAACATTCTTTAAAAAATCCACGTTTATTGTCCTTGAAAAAAATATATTCTTTAAAAATCCACGTATATTATCCTTGAAAAAAAAAATTTTAAATAACTACGATTATTTTCCTATAAATAAATTCCGTGATTAAAAATGTCATATTGTTCCTTGAATATATTTTATTTATCAGCCAGAAATAATAAAAAAATCCACATTATACTCCTAATTGTCCTGATGGTTCTTGAAAAAAAGTTTCTTTGAAAAATCTTTGAGAAGAGTTGTTAAAAATCCACGCTTCTGATCCTGAAAAAAATGTTTTTAATTAAACTAAATTTCTAAACTTTTTCCCATTTTGATCTCTGTTTACCATTTTACCACTATACATCAAAACCTTGGAAATCGCCAACTATAAAATTTCCTCTTTTATTTCATTACAATTTAAAATCTCTCTGGAGAGAAAACATTTACTCTGTTCATGAAATTTTCTATAATATTGAATTTCAATTTATTTTTATATAATATTTTTAAAAATTAACCCATCAACGCAACACTAAATATGAAATTATTTTCAAAATATTCTAAACATTTTTAATGCAGCTGCCAACAGCATCCGAGCCCCATGGAATTCCCATAAATATTTTGTGAATTTATTTTAACGGTATAACAAATTCAAATTTAGTTAGCGATGCTCCGCTCCCAGCTCCTCCTACCCCCTCCACCACACATAAGCCTATTTCGATGCAACTACCAAAATTTTTCGAATGACATGACTGACTGACATGCATTGAATTCCTTCGGAAGTGCATCATCATAATTTTATGAAAATGTTGCCAATGTTGATGATGCCGAATGTTGTGTGTGTCATTGTGTATTTTGTGTGAGTGTGTGTGTGCAACCTGTCATACAAACGAAAAAAAACTCAACTTCTACCGGATGTTTTGTTCCTAATTGAATTAGGCGGAAATGAACATCCGTCCGCTC
Organism: Musca domestica; assembly: GCF_030504385.1. NCBI lineage: Eukaryota > Metazoa > Arthropoda > Insecta > Diptera > Muscidae > Musca > Musca domestica. The sequence continues at coordinate 746,881 of NW_026712445.1, read as the reverse complement.
GCTTTTAATCAAAGTGAAACAAGTTTTCAGTTTCGTTTTTTGTTTCATTTGTTGTATTTTTTTTTTTTTTTTTTTTTGAAAAAAAAAATAGTTAAAGCTTCTGCTTAGTTTTAACACTGGGCGGGCCTGCCAGGATGCCATGCCATGTCTACTTTAATTCTCTATCAGAGCGAAATGCTCCTCGGTACACTTATGAAACTAAACATTAATCACCAGAGATGAGCTCTTCTATTTTATGATTTATGGCTTTGTACGTAAGTTTTTTTTTTTTTTTTTTTTTGTTTCGTTATACTGCTGTTGTTGTTGTTGCTATTATTGTTATTGCTGTTTTATTTTCACATTCTTTATCGGCTACCCCTTGCTGCTGGGAATTTCTGCCACTTTTTTGCTATTGTTATTTTTGTTCTTGGGTGGCTGGTCGAACTGAACAATATATAACTGCAAAATAAGGAGTGTTGAAAAAAACACACACATATATATGATTTACACACACTCCGATATATCAGAGTGAATGGCTATGTATGTGTGTGCGTGGCATAGCATGAGAATTGCATTAAAAACTGATATGGTAGATTATGTTCATATGGATCATGACATTTGTGAACTGTCCAGGATATTAATGATAGATCACATGTTTCAATTTATAAAAGGAATCTTAAAAAGAGTTTTGGGTCATTTTTAAATTATATTTTCCCTGGAAAATCAGGACCATAAAATTAGATTAAAAATATTTTTTGAAGGACTATCAGCATGATAAACGTGGATTTATCTAATGACTTTTTTCAAGGACGTTCAGTCCAGTATTTAAAATTACTTTTCAAAGGCATCAGAACTGTAACTGTGGATATAAAAAATAAACTTTTCAGGACATTCAACTATTAGCTTTGGGTTTTAAAGAATATTTTTTGAACTTCTGAATTTTTTAATGAACATTACTTTAGAACTATTAACGTAGAATTTTGTAAGAAATTATACCTCCACCATAATATGGAGGGTATATTTAGTTTGTCATTCCGTTTGTAACAACTCGAAATATACATTTTAGACCCCACAAAGTGTATATATTCTTGATCAGCATAAAATTCTATGTCGATTTGCGAACGAAATAAAGTAGGTTGATAAAATTTCATTCAAATGTTTATTATGTTTGCAGGACTTTTGGTATTGAAAATGGGCCGTGTAGCTCCACGTTTTGGTATAGCCAATATATATCGGTACCTCCCGAAATTCGGTATTTTGATGATTTTAGCGACATTCTTCACCGGAATTGTTTCAAATTTGGTGTTTGAAGTTCGAAATGGATACTACAGCCTGAGACAGAAAATTGTCTGTCCAAGTCCACGTCTTCGTATAGCCCCCATATAACAGTACCTCCCTGTATTCGGTATTTTAATGATTTTAGCGACATTATTCACCGGAAATGGATACTACAGCCTATGACAGAAAATTGTCTGTGCAGGTTCACGTTTTTGTATAGCCCCCACATAATAGTGCCTCCCTATATTCGGTGTTTTGATGAAGCTGGTCCACGTCGTCGTATAGACCCTAATATAACGGCTACATTCCGTATTTTTAAGATTTTAACAGAACTTAAAGGATTTTCTTTTTTTAAAAATTGCCAATTTCGTTCCTAATGGTGAAGGGTATTCAAAGTTCGGCCCGGCTGAACTTACAGATTTTTTACTTGTTTTTAGTAATTTTTATGGGCTTTCAGTGCTATAAACGAGAATTCAAGGATTTTGAGCGTTATTAAATAATAATTTTCACGGACCAACAGATTTATAAACGAGGCTTAAAACATAGACTTTTAATGTATCCTTTTTCAAACGTAGATTTTTAAAATAATATTATTTCAAGGACAACCAGGGCACTAAACATGGATTTTTTTAAGAATATTTCTTCGATGAAGATATATATTTAAAAAAAATTAAATACCTCAGATTTATAAACTTTAAATTTTTATAAAATATTTTCTAAACCTTGTTTTTTTTAGGACTTTCAAGGCTCTACACGTGGTTTATCAAAAATATGTTTTTCAAGGACCACCAGGATGTAAAAATGGATTTTTGTAATATTTTTCAGGGATCGCCAAAGCTATGAGCGTGGATTTTTAAAGAATATTTTTCAAGGAATATTTTAAGGACAATCGGAGTGAATTTCAAGGAGGATTTTAAAGTGGGGCTTTGAATAAATTTTATCTATCGGGCCTATAAACGCGATTTTTTTAAGAATAATTTTTCAAAGAAATTCACATTTTAAAAAGGACCTTTTTGGCTGTCAACATTTATTTTTTTTTAAGAATATTTCTCAAGGTTATTTTCCAACGTGGTTTTTTCAAAGGAATTTAATATGGAATATTATTTTCAAGAATAAAAATAATAATCGTGGATTTGTAACGAGTATTTTTCCAAAGACCATTACACCCTAATGGCGGTTTTTAAAAGAACCATCATGGCCATAATCATGGAAGTTACAAAAATATCTTTCCTTGACTACCAGACCATAATTTACGGGTTGTAAAGGATATTTTTTAAAGGCCCTTTCTTAAAACATATTATTTTCAAAAACCAATAGGTTCAAAATTTAGGTTTTATAAAGAATAGTTTTTAAGATTAGTTTTACAAAAGCTTTGTTTAGACATGTCAGACCACATTTTGCATATAAATGGGCCGCAATTTTTAGTCTGGATCGAAATTTGGAATAACCTCCATATGACGCCAGCTCCTAAATATATGAATGTTGCAGGCCCTAAATCGTTATTTTCAATCTTGGTACATCTAAATATTTCTCTCCACTAGAATGTGGTATTAACCGGTCCTTCTTCTTGTACCGGTACCAAATTTCAGATTTCAAGCAGTATCCGTTCATGCAATACCAAATTTTGTACCATTCAGTACCTTTGGTGTACATATTTTCTAGAACCCAAATCCTACACAACAACAGTAATCTTAATTCAAAATTTTTAGGACTCCAGCTCTATGGGTTGACCCAAATCCAAATTGTTCTAATAAATACTAATTGTTGAATTAAATACTAATTCAAAATTTCTGGATTCCAACTCTACCGGTTCTCCCAAAAATTTAAATTGTACCAAATTTAGTATTATTTAGTACACATAAGTACGAATTTCCAAAACTACCTACATACCTCAGCCCTACAATGAAATAGTAATTTTATTTACAAATTTTAGCATTCTAGCTCTATAAGTTCACCCAAACCGAAATCGAATTAAATGTAGTACCATGAGTACAAACTTCGAAAACTCCATCCATATCCCTTGTTAATTTCAAATTTCAGAACTCTACTTTCTTCCGTTCCTCCAAATTCAAATTGTACTAAATGTAGTACCGTTTAGTAATTTTCGTATACAAGAATGCACACATGCAATATTACCTCCTTACATCGACTCTACTTCTCAGTCTTATGATACGAAATGGTACCAAATATAGTACATTTTAGTACTTTTCGTACACTTATATTGCGTATTTTCAAAAACCCTTTGGTTTATCTCTCATACACTCCCTCATTGACCATCCATCAGTGACCCTCATTCCACTGCTTCCGCAAATACAAAGGATACAATATTAGTACCTTTTACTACTTTTCGTACCCTTTTAGTACGAATTTCAAGCAAGCGCTTCGCCAGCAATGGGCCGAAATACCGCACAGCAATATTCGGACAGCGTTGACGGTTTCATTGGCCGTTTGAAGGCCATGATTCGTGCCAAACATGACCAATTATAAGTAGTTACTTTGTTGGGTCTGACATAAGTATTTTCAGGAGTTACCAACGGAATGACAAAGTTAATGTGCCCTCCATAGTATGGTGAAGGCTATAAAAAACAATTTGGACAAAAATCGGGGGTTTGTTCAGTTTGGGCATTTCATCTCGTTTCTTCATAAATCTTTCTCGAAAAAAACCCTCCATATCTCATTATTGTTATGCTCCCCCCATTGGCTGCGAAATATTCTAAAACAAAGTCCTTCAAATGCTATCTTGCCAATGATATATTCATTTCCACTTCTGCTAAATTGGAAATTACAAATACTTGAAAGTCCTCATAACATTTCTTTATTATGTTAATGTGATTGTTTGATTGAATATATTCTTATGTGATTATCATATCCTTATTACTGCATCGCATCACTGAAAAATACAGATGAGGATACTTGAAAATGAAATTCAAAGAAGAAGAAAACAAAGAAGGAAAGGAAATGGAAATGGAAAATAAAAATCGCTTAATTGATGTGTTTTCACAACCGACACAACAGCAACAACAACAACACAAAAGATGAATTCTTTATTTTATTATTATCCTTGATGTGCTGGTCGAGTTAATTTTTCTTCTCCATCTCGAGGATACTGAGGACGAAGCAGCAGCATTCAATAAATCATTTAATTTCCATTCAATGTAACTGCATTGTTTATGTGTTTATTATACCCTCCACCATAGTATGGAGGGTATATCAAGTTTGTCATTCTGTTGGTAACACCTCGAAATATACATTTTAGAACCCACAAAGAATATGATCAGCATAAAATTCTATGTCGATTTAACGATGTCCTTCCGTCTGTAGAAATCCCTCTAGCTTTCGAACGAAATGCATATTATGTCTACAAGACTTTTGGTATTGAAAATGGGCCATTTAGGCCCACGTTAATCGTATAACCCTCATATAACGGTACCTCCCGATATTCGGTATTTTGATGGTTTAAGCGACATTATTGAGCGGAATTGTTTCAAATTTGGTATTTGATGTTCGTAATGGATGCTACAGCCTATGACAGGAGATTGTCTGTGCAGGTCCACGTTTTCGTATAGCCCCCATATAACGGTACCTCCCGATATTCGGTACTTTGTTGATTTTAGCGACATTATTCGTTGGAATTCATTCAAATTTGGTATTTGATGTTCGTAATGGATGCTACAGCCTATGACAGGAGATTGTCTGTCCAGGCCCACGTCTTCGTATATAACGGTACCCTCATATAACGGTACCTGCCGATATTCGGTATTTTGTTGATTTTAGCGACATTATTCACCAGAATTCTTTCAAATTTGGTATTTGATGTTCGTAATGGATGTTACAGCCTAAGATAGAAAATTGTCTCTGCAGGTCCACGTCTTCGTATAGCCCCCATATAACGACACCTTCCGATATTCGGTACTTTGTTGATTTTAGCGACATTATTTACGGGAATTGTTTCAAATTTGACATTTGAAGTTCGTTATGGTTGCTACAGCCTAAGACAGAAAATTGTCTGTGCAGGTCCACGTCTTTGTATAGCCCCCATATAACGGTACCTGCCGATATTCGGTACTTTGTTGATTTTAGCGACATTATTCACCAGAATTCTTTCAAATTTGGTATTTGATGTTCGTAATGGGTACTACAGCCCATGACAGGAGATTGTCTGTGCAGGTCCACGTCTTCGTATAGCCCCCATACAACGATATTTGTACTTTGTTGATTTTAGCGACATTATTCACCGGAATTCTTTCAAATTTGGTATTTGAAGTTCGTAATGGATACTACAGCCTAAGACAGAAAATTGTCCGTGCAGGTCCACGTCTTCGTGTAGCCCCCATATAACGGTACCTCCCCATATTCGACATTTTGATGGTTTTAGTGACATTATTCACCGGAATTCTTTCAAATTTGGTATTTGAAATTCGTAATGGATGCTACAGCTTAAGACAGAAAGTTGTCTGTGCAGGTCCACACCTTCGTATAGCCCCAATATAACGGTACCTCCCGATATTCGGTGTTTTGTTGATTTTAGCGGCGTTATTCACTTGAATTCTCTCAAATTTTGTATTTGATGTTCGTAGTGGATACTACAGCCTAAGACAGAAAATTGTCTGTGCAGATCCACATCTTCGTATAGCATCCATACCTCCCGATGCTTACCTCCCGATATTCGGTATTTTGATGATTTTTTCAAGTTTCTCATTTGAATATTGAAGTGGCTTATGACAAAACTTACCTATGCAGGTCCATGTCGTCGTATAGACCCTTGTATAACAGCTACATTCGGTATTTTAAGATTTTAACAGAATTTTTAACGGATTTTATTTATTTATTAATTTTTTTTTTTTTTGAGAATTCGTTCCAAATGGTGGAGGGTATTCAAAGTTCGGCCCGGCCGAAATTATAGCTTTTTTATTTGTTTTTATTGGATTTTCTTTTTCTGTTCTACTTCTTCTTCCGTCATTCATTCATTATCCTTTGTGAAGAAATGGCAGTGGTGGTAGCAATGATTTCCGTGCCAACTATTAATGATTGACCTCGCCAGAGCGCTGATAATGATGAGCGATAGTACACTACTAGTTTTCCATAACTTTTGGAAAATTTCAAAATTTTCCTCTTCGTTTTCCCACTACATTCTTTTGATTAATGTATTCTTTGTTGATGCTTTTTTCTCACATGTAACCCCTTTTTTCTTCTCTTCCGCAGAAATGAAAAATTCTATACGTGCTGCGACGAGCCGTACTTGGATATCACGTTTAATATCACAATGCGCCGTAAAACGCTCTTCTATACAGTTAATCTCATTATACCGTGTATGGGAATCAGTTTTTTAACGATTTTAGTATTTTATCTGCCATCAGATAGTGGTGAAAAAGTAAGTAAATTATTCAAAGCTCATCAAACACACACGCACACACACACACCCACAATCCCTGCAATTTGCCATGCCATGTTGGCCACACTAACACACACTCACAGACAACGACCCATTACTTTTCCTTTTTGTCTTTTTTGTCATAAATATTTATGTTTGAACATTTGTAACTGACGTATCGTGAAGATGCTGGCGAGGATGATGATGATGACGACATCAAATACGATTACATCTCTCTAGCAGTTACAGTCATCCTCTTCAAGCCAGCAAAAAAAAATCAGAGAAGGACTTGATTTGCATCAAACTTTAATATTCTTTGACTTGACTATATTTTGTCTGTCTGTGTGCGAGTGTGTGTACATGTGTATGTGTGTGCGCTCAAAATAATTCTGGTCCTTTATTCTGCATTACTGATGCTGATGATGTTTTCTTTTTTTTCCCTACTGCCTTTTGTTGTTTTTTTTCGGTTCGTTTTTTTTTTTCTTCTTTTTGCAGGTCTCATTAAGCATATCCATTTTACTGTCGTTGACTGTGTTCTTCTTGCTGCTGGCGGAAATTATTCCGCCAACATCGTTAGTTGTGCCGCTTTTAGGGAAATTTGTACTTTTTACAATGATACTCGACACATTCAGGTAAGTCAAAGACTCTGTTTTTTTGCAGGTTATTATAACACCTAGACACCTACATGGTAATGTATGCGAGGCTTACATTTCGTAACATATATATTAATTTGTAAGTGTGATAATGTCTGATCAATAGACAGGGTATGAGATATTCTATAATTTTTTGGAAGAGAACATGGAGAAAATCTTATTATTTTGGAGATGGAATTTTTTTTCGTGAAAATACCAATTTCTCGTCCATGAGAAATGTATTTAAAATTTCCATAGCAACATTTTTGTAGAAAATTTTAATGGTTTCTATTCCTTATTGGTGTAGGATATATTTGAATGCCTTTAAGTATAGAAATCTTCTGTAAGATATGTTTCTGCATAGAAGACCTCTGAAAGCTTTTTTCCTAACCTTGGAAGGCACAAAAGTGTAGTCCATATATAGCGGACTGCAAGGCGTTCTTTAGATAAACCTTTTAAAAGAACCATTTACTTATCGATGGAATGAGGTCTGCTATCCATAAAAGATCTCTGGAAGGTATCTTTACATATGAGGTCTTCTGTGTATTCAAGACCTCTTAAAGGCTCCCCCAGGTATAGAAGAAGGAAGACCCCTGAAACTTCTTCTAAGTTGAAAAGACCACTAGAAAGACCTTGATGTGCTGGTCGACATAATTTTCTTCTCCATCTCGAGGATACTGAGGACGAAGCAGCATTCAATAAATAATTTGATTTCTATTCAATGTTCATTGTTTATGTGTTTATTATACCCTCCACCATAGTATGGAGGGTATATGAAGTTTGTCATTCTGTTTGTAACGCCTCGAAATATACATTTTAGACATCACAAAGTATTTATATTCTGATCAGCATAAAATTCTATGTCGATTTAGCGATGTCCTTCCGTCTGTGGAAATCACCCTAGCTTCCGAACGAATTGAAGTAGATTGATGAAATTTTACTAAAATGTATATTATGTCTACAGGACTTTAGGTCCACGTTTTGGTATAGCCCCCACATATCTGTACCTCGCGATATTCGGTATTTTGATGATTTCAGCGACATCATTTACCGCAATTGTTTCAAAATTGATATTTGAAGTTCGTAATGGATACTACGGCTTAACACAGAAAACGGACCATGTAGGTACACGTCTTCGTATAGCCCCCATATAACGGTACCTCCCCATAATCGGTATTTTGATGATTTCAAAGACATTATTTACCGAAACTATTTCAAATTTGGTATTTGAAGTTCGTAATTAATTCTACAGCCTATGACAGAAAATTGTCTGTGCAGATCCACGTGTTCGTATAGCCTCCATATAAAGGTACCTCCCGATATTCGGTATTTTGATGGTTTTAGCGACATTATTCACCGGAATTGTTTAAACTTTGGCATTTGAAGTTCGTAATGGATACTACAGTCTATGGCAGGAGATTGTCCGTTCAGTTTCACGTCTTCGTATAGCCCCCATATAACGGTACCTCCCGATATTCGGTATTTTGATGAGTTTAGCTACATTATTCACCGGAATTGTTTAAACTTTGGTATTTGAAGTTCGTAATGGATACTACAGTCTACGACAGAAAATTGTCTGTGCAGGTCTATGTTTTATAACCCCCATTGTACTTCCCTATTTAAGGTAATTTGATGATTTTAGCTACATTATAAACAGATTGCTTTCAAGTTTCGCATTTGAATATTGTAATGGCTTGTGACAAATATTACCTTTGCAGGTCCATGTCGTAGTATAGACCCCAATATGACAGCTACTTTCGGTATTTTTAAGATTTTAGCAGAATTTTTAACGGATTTTATTTTTTGGAAAATTGCCAAATTTGTACCAAACGATGGAGGGTATTCAACGTTCGGCCGGCCGAACTTACTGCTTTTTTACTTGTTTCTAATTTGATACTGAACTCTCAAAAAATGTCTTAAAAAAAAGTTGTTAACATATTCGGTGTTGCACAGTGGTATGGGAGATATGCATGTTGCCTTTGCTCTGTAAAATGGTTTCCCATTATTTCATCACTTCAAAAATTTGTGGAGGTTAGTAGGCCAAACACAGAAAATAGTTTGCCCTTCTCAATGTCGCACTGGCCGCATGGAAATATTCACGCACTAATTAAATTTAACAAAAGCCCTTGCCACATAACCCATCCAACCATTCGCCACAAATTACTATTCAATCTGCAGCAGTATCTGCAGGAGTACTTTGGATAGCAAAGCACTCGATTAACTCAAGCAAGCACTTCGCCGGAAATGGGCCAAAATACCGCAGAGCAACATTTCTGCAGCTTGTGACGGTTTCATTGGCCGTTTGAAGACCATAATTCGTGCCAAAGGTGACCAATTCGAACAAATCTAAACTTATTCTAAAATTTGATGCTATTTCCGACATTTTTGCTTTCATTCAATAAAATTTAAAAAAAAAAATGTAGAAATTATGGCGTTTGACTTTGTTGCAGTTTTTTTTAACTCACCTTGTATAGCTCCCACATATGTTTCTTATCCGATTTCAAATTTGAATCGAGCTAAAGCCGCAATGCACATTTCATAATAGCCTTAGTGGATATAACATATTTTAGAAATATCCTCAAAATAAATTCTTTTTTTTTTTTTTGTAGGGGAAACAATACTAAATATGCAAATTGATATAGGCTATCTAATAGTCGGCCGCGTTTGTCTTTTTTACTCGTTATCTATTCTTTTACTAATATTAAGTTCATCATTGTCTTGTTCTTACCATTGCTCTACAACAACAACACATTTCCCATTTTAAAATCAATTCCAATTCAAATAAGTTAAACGAAAATGTTGACCAATTCCCCTGGGTAATATCGAAAACATATGAAATTCGAATAAAAAAATAAACCTACATACGCAGTATATCATTCTCTCCCTTACATATTGGTATTCTTTTTTGTGGCATTCCTTCCTTGGGGATTATGTTTTTGTCCCCTTTTGAAGCAGGCTGTCTGACCGCTTTCCACTCTAAAAACATAATTTCCTTTCAATAAACATTGTTTGTTTATCACAAAATACCTTAGTTTTCCCCCAAAAACTTTCTTCAGTTCCCCTTACGTTTCCCTTCCTCCCATTTTCCTACTCTTATGTTTGATCTACAGCTTAAATGTAATCCATCTGAGAAGAGGAGAAACCTAAATTTGAGCTCCTTTAAAAAATGTCACAACATTAAAAGATTATGTCAAAATAAAAGTAAATTTTTGGTAACATACACCGTAAAGGTGTTTGTTGGTTTTTTTTCTCTCTCTCTCCCTCTAGTGGAGAGAGGAACGGGGAGATACTGGCAATTCGTCTAAGGCTCTTAACGTTGTTGTGACTTCGCCCTTTGGGTAATATTTCAACATCAATTTAAACTAATTCGTTTAGCCGGTATTATTCTGTTGACAGTGGCATTATTTTGCGGTGATATGGCCCTGTCGTGGCATCAACAACGTCTAGCAGTTGTATGGCAAGTGGCAGGGCGAGAGCAGCAGCCCTTGTAAGAGGATAAGTTAACATTATTTTTCTTGTTTTGTTTTCGTCGAAATAAACCTAAATCCAATAATAACATAAGTGACAGACACCTATTTTATGAGTCACTTACTTTGCCATGCCGTGCGTATGATTTATATGGTATTTGTGTGGCAGTTGTAAAATAATGTTTAGCATACGACAGGGGGGTTTGTTAGGTTTCTTAGTTGGAATATCTAAGTAATAAGAGTTTTTTTCTGAAGTTAATTTCTTATGGATTCTCCATTCCAAATGACCAAAATTGGAACAGTCATAAACATAAAAAATTCATCGATTTCGTAAGATAATGAAATTCTATCAAATTTAAAGAAACGACATCCCTAGACTCCCATTGTAGGCACATTTTCTTCCTCGTCTCCAGATGGGATCGGCATTTTTTTAAACAAAGTGGAGGGTTGAATTGTGTGGGAAGTTTGAACAAACAGGGCACTTTATTCTTTTTGTATAAAATTGGATATTTTTTATATATTCTAATCAAATTTGGAAGCATTGCGAAAATATATTCTCACTGTGTACACATTCCTTAAAATATTCAAAAATCAAAAAAAATTAACAAAAAACTTAAAAAGTATCAGCCTGCTATTCATACATGTCAAAAATTGAGTTATGTATTAATTACAAAAAAGTTGATTATTCTTCAGAATTTCCAGATTTTTGGCCCGAATATGTTTGAAACAAAACGTTGTCAATAACTTCCTCTTCAATGTTTGTGAACTAAAATTTGTTCGTCATGGTCCGAAAACATAACGAATACTACTTGCTCATTTTCGAAGAAAAATGGCCCAACAAAGCCTCTGGACCACATATAAAATTTCAGAATTTCATATCTATACCAAATTTAGTACGTATATCAAAAAAATATATTCGCTTAATACCCAATTTAGTACCACTTATTACTTTTCGAACAATTATATTACACATTTCCAAAACCACGGCCAATATCTTAACTACAGATCCCAACAGTGACCTCTATATCAAGTTTCAGGAAAAAATTTAGTACTATTAAATATTTATTTTCTTTCAATTATTGTACCCATTTCCAGAGCGTCCTCCATATATCAATTCCAGATGCCAACCGAGACCTCAAAATCAAATTTGAGGTTTCCAGGCGCATTCCTTCACCCACTACCCAAATTTAGTACGTTACGTACAAATATATGACGCAATTCAAAACCACCGCCAAATCTCAAACACAGATCAGTAATCTAAATATGAAATTTCAGAATTTCCATTTCCACCTCTTCACGCAATTCCAAATGTGGTACACACTTCCAAAACCACCTTCTTATCTACAGACACCAACAGTTGTCACAAATTAAGGGAATCCAGTTATATCCCTTCACCCGATTTAGTACTTTTCGAAAAATTATAGTATGCATTTGCAAAATAACCACCAGATATTCCTATTCCTTCACACAGTGACAAATTTAGTACCACTTAGTACTTTTCGTACAAATAAAGGACTCATTTCCAATTCATCTCCTTATCAATTTCGGATACCAAGACCTCAACATTTAATTTTGAGAATTCCAGCCCGCATTTCCACAACACAACACAACAAAATTTCAGAATTTTATTTCTATCTCCTCACCCAATATCAAATATTTTGAGCATTCTACCGCTTTCACTTCACTCAATACCAAATTTAGTACCATTTAGTACATATTTATAGTACACATTTTCAAAACCACCTCCATATCTTAACCGCAGGCACCAACAATGACCCCAATGTCAATTTCAGGGTTTCAGCCCCATCCCTTCACCCTATACCAAATTTAGTACCATTCCTTTGGAACAAATATAGTACACATTTCCAAACCACTTCCAAATCTCAAACGCAAATACCATTAGTAATTTAAGTATCAAATTTCCGAATTTTATCTTTATTCCTTCACCCAATACCAAATTTATACCATTTAGCACTTTTCGTACAATCATAGTACACATTTCCGAAACCATCTCCATCTATCCAGGCAGCGGCGCTAATGCAAAATTTCAGATTTCAAGCACTATCTGGTCACACAATACCAACTTGTACCAAATATAGTACTATTTAGTACTTTTTATGCACTTGTAATACTCATTTCCAAATGCACCTCTTTATCACAAAACTTACAACCAAGAGGTACCCCAATACTAAATTTCAAATTTTCTGCTTCATACATTTTCTGCTTCATACAAATTATTCCAAAATTAGCACCATTTAGAACAGTTCGCACACTTAGTACACATTTCCAAAACTAACTCCATATTTCAATTCCAGATACCAACAGAGGCCGCAATATTAAATTTGAGGATTACAGTGCCAAACCTTCGCCCAATACCAAATGCAGTACCTAATAGTACTTTTCGTACAAATATAGCACGTATTTCCAAACCACCCCAAAATTTCAAACACATATAACATCTGTAATTTAAATTTTAAATTTCAGAATTTATCTCTATCCATTTATCGAATACCAAATATAGTACCATTTAGTACTTTTCGTACAATTATTGTACACGTGGCCGAAACCACCTCCACATGTCCAGACTGCACATGAACAGGAACACATGAACCATAATAATTTCAGATATCAAGCACTATATGCGCACCCAAAACAAAATTGTACCAAAAATAGTACTATTTAGTACTTGTCGAGAACTTGTGATACACATTTTTAAAGGCACCTCTTTTTCGCAATTTTTAGCTTCATTCATTCACTCTAAACCAACTGTTCCAAATTTGTACTATTTGGTACTGTTTGTACATTTAGTACACATTTCCCAAGCCACTTAAAAATATTAAACTTACTTACATACCAACATTTCAAGTTTTTAACTCTATCCGTTCACACGGATCCAAATTGTACCATTTTAGAAGTTTAGTACCAATTAAGAACTTTTCGTAAGCTTATAGTTCGAATTTCCAAAAAAAAACCTTTAGTACATCTATCCTGCACTCTATCAGTGACTCTCAATCCAATTTTCAGGATTCTTCCTCATTCCGTTTGTCCCATATTAAGTATTTAAATTAAACCTTACACCTTTAGTACGAATTTTCAAGAACCCCGCCTACGCACCAAGACTAACCTTGGGCAAAACTTCAAGTAGCCGTATTGTCTGGGCGTTGATTCTCGTTCACTCGGTCAATCAACCAATTATTTCGCATAAGTATAAGTTTAAGTTAAGTATGAGTTAGGTTTCAATTAGACGTGCCATGCCAGCAAGTTGAAAAATCCAAATTAAGATCCTTGAAAAATATTCTTTAAAAAACCAAATAGACGGCTATAAAGGTTCTCCAAAAAAATATTTTTGATAAAATTCAATTTGAAAGCCTTGGAGGTCCTTAAATAATATTCTTGAAAAAAACTAGGTTGGCAGTCCCAACAGTAAATAAAAACCAGTAAAGAAATTCTTAAAATCGGGCGGGGCCGACTTTATGATACCCTACACCACTTTGCTAATTTAGTAGAGCTCCGCATATCAATTAAAAGTTTTTATGGAAGATTTCAATCATACACGCCATGATTATTATTACAATTTAAAGTTCAAAAGACTAAATATGCCGAAGCATTTGTATCTTTTAAATTCGGACTTGTATTGCCCATTTGATATATATATGGGAGCTATATCCAAATCTGAACCGATCTTGATAAAATTTGGCAAAGATATTTTTGAACTGTATTTCATATATTTCCCTGAATATCGTTGTTATGGAGTGCATATTACGGCTGTGGGTAACAAATATAACAAATCGGATGAACAATATATATGAGAGCTATAACTATATGTGAACCGATCTTCACCAAATTTGTCATACTAGCTTCTAGACACAATTCGGTCCTAAGTGCCAAATTCCATCCCATTTGGACAAATATTAGACGTTTGGTGCACAATAAAACGTAAATCGGACGAAGTTATATATGGGACCTATATCCAAATCTGAACCGATCTCGATACAATTTAGCAAATGTATTTCTGAGCTGTATTTGCTACATTTCCCCAAATATTGTTGTTACAGAGTACATATCAAGGCTGCGGAGGTCAAAAATAACAAATCGGATGAACAATATATATGGGAGCTATAGCTATATCTGAACCGATTTCAATCAAATTTGGCATACTTATTTTCAGGCCTAATTTGGTTGCATGTGCAAAATTCCATACTATTCGGGTTGATATTACACGTTTGGTGCACAATATTAGGCAAATCGGACGAAGATATATATGGGAGCTATATCTAAATTTTAATCGATTATTTCCAATTTCAATAGGGTTCGTCCTTGGGCCAAATAAATGTTGTTTGGAAAATTTCATTTCAATCGGATAATAAATGCGACCTGCATTTTGTTCACAACGGACGGACAGACGGACGGACATGCATAAATCAACTCACAAAGTGATTCTACGGAGATCCCAAAGTAACTATGGGTCTATCTCGCTTCCTTCTCCATGTTACAAACAAATGCACAAAGACATAATACCCTTACCACTATGTGGTGTAGGGTATAAAAATTATAAAATTCCACATATATGGCTTATAGATCCTTGAAGAATATTCTTAAAAAAATCCCATTGACGGCCCTGAAAATCTCCGAAAAAAAATCTTTTCTAAAAACCCACTTTGACAGGTTCTTTAAAAATATTCTTAAAAACCTACGTTAACACGTCCTTGCAAATATTCTTATAAGCCCTTGAAAAATGTTCTTAAAAATCCACATTGACCGGTCCTTAAATATGCTCGATGACAGCATTTTTGGGGGTCCTTTAAATATCCCCTTTGACAGACTTAAATAATATTCTAAAATATCCCTTTGACAGCCTTAAAAGTCCTTAAGAAATATTTAATGCTTAAGGAAATTATTCTTAAAAATCCAAATTGATAGAAGTTCTGGAAAAATATTTCTTAAAATCTTTTGAAAATATTCTTTAACCAATCCACATTGCTAGAGGTCCTTAAATTAATAATAATCATTCGTAAAAAAATCAATATTCAAAAATTCAAATTCAGTTTACAGATCCTTAAAGATATTCTTTACAATTGACGTTGATATCTTTGAATAAGTATTCCTTAGATGGCCACATTGACAGCCTTAAAGGTCTTTAAAAATGTTCTTGGAAAAAACAAAATGACAGCCCTAACAGTAAATAAAAAATCCACATATGTATAATGGTGTAGGATATCATATAGTCGGCCACGCCCGAATTTTGACTTTTCCTTACTCGTTTAAATTGCAGCTATTTTGCCTTTAAAATATCCTTTTATGAACCCTAGATTAATTTGTTAAAAAGGGTTTCCTCTGGACAACAAATGAAATCTTATAATTTTTACCACTCACCCTGTTTGCCATTCTGAGAGGAGTACCTATATCGGCACATCGATGAGGAAAACCGGAACTCTGCCAAGTGAATGGGAATTATTTCCCCCATTACATACAACACACTTGGACAAAGGTAGCCAATTTTGCCTATCACAAATCCACTTGACAAAAAATTACCTAAATTACCCACCGGACCACAAAATTTCCTTCCCAATTTCTTCCTTCCTCATAAATAAATCTCTCTCTCTCTCTTACCTACAACATCGCTCTTTTTTTTTTTTTTTTGTTAATAAAATATTTACTATCCCCCGCCACTTGCCAACATTAATATTTCCCCACCACGTTCGCGCAGCAAATAAACTTTAAGTGGCTTAGCACGATGGGCTTCATTTCTCCAAGGAGAGTGCAGCCTCTGTTTCTGCAGAACAATGTAAGGTTTTAACAGTTTTATGGCCTCGTCGCCCAGCACCATTTAGACAACAATGAATTTTATGCTGTAGTTTTAAACGAGAACCTGGGCTTTGTGAAAGTGTGACAAAGAGTGGGTAGGCAGGGTGGAGGGAGAGGAGGGAAAAACAGGTGTTAAATTTAATAGCAAACATTCAACATTATAAAAGTCAGTTGTTAATGTAGATCTTTTAGCACTTTTTCATGGCTGCATTAGGCCAGACAAATGGGTCAATTATTTTTATGGATTCTTGTTTTCTTTTACTGCCACTACTTTTGCTTCCACTCGCAATGTGGTCAAACTAAAAAGAGAGAATTTTTTATTAAGAATCTACCAGTGAGGGAAAAAGTAATTTTATTCCCAGCTGAGCGGGAAAAAAGGCAAAAATTAGCTAATATCCTGCCGCTTGTTTTTGCTGTAACAATCATTGATTTTTGTTGCCACAACTGTCGTTTGTCCGCCGTTGCTTTCGCCTAATTGCTTAAACACACCATTATGCTGATTATGTGAGCCGCTTATGCGTTTGATGGTGGTAGTATTGGTGTTCGTACTGATGCTGGTGATGGTAGTAATCATTATTGTCGTCGGAATCTGCGGTTGACTTAATTGCTCTGTACACAGACCATTAACTTGATATTTGACACATTAACGCTCATTTCATTCAATCATCAGGCATGCATGGCAACACATCCGCCTGTGTGTGTGTATGGGTGCATTGGGGGAACATTATTATCCTGATTGTACTTGTGTTAGTAGCTTTGGCAAATTTTTTGGGTTGGGTGAATTTATTTAGGCTAATATGGAATATTTCGGTCCAGTACTTCTTATAACTCCCCGACAAACGGCAAACAGTTTGAAAAATTGGCTGTCAAAGTGGATTTTTAAAGAACCCTTGTTCAAATTTGGTTTCTAAGAATATTTTTTAAAGAAGCGTGTGTATTTAAGGACCTGTGAATGTGGATTTTTAAGAAAAAAGTTTGAGGACTTTTAGAGCTTCCAAATCGGAGTTTTTAGAATATTTTTAAAGACTTCAAGGCTATCAAAAAAGTTTCCTCCGAAAATGTCAATTTTGATTTCTAAAAATCCTGTAAACGTGGATTCTTAAGAATATTTTTCAAAGACTTTTAAGGCTGGCAAAATTGATTTTTTGGAATAATTTCCAAGTACCTTTAAAGCTGTCATAGGTGTTTTTAGAGGACATCTTAAAATATCAATTTTGATTTCCAAGAAAAATTTTCAAAGACTTTAAAAGTAAATGTGAATTTGAAAACCTGTCAATGTGGATTTTTAAGAATATTTTCAATGATCCTTTTAAGAATATTTCTACAGGACCTTTAAATCAGACAACGTGGATTTTCCTAACAATCTGACAAGGCAGTTTTTAGGAATATTTTCAAGGACCTGTCAAAGGGAGTTTTTATAATAATTTTTAAGGACCTTCAAAGGGATTTTCAAAAGAATTCTAAGAATTTCAATGTTTATGTCTTCAGAATCTTTTTTAAGGACCCTTAAGGTCGTAAACGTCGATTTTCAAGCATACTTTTGAACACCTGTCAATGTGGATGTTTAAGAATGTTTTTTTAAAGTTGGATTTTTAAGATTTTTTCATGGTCCTTTAAGGACCTTTAAGGATGTCAATATTGATTTTAAAAAAAATCATTAAAAATGTCAATATTGATTTCCAAAAATATTTTTTCAATGTCTTTTAAGGATGTAAACGAAGATTTGTAAGAATATTTTCAAAAACCGTTTAGGCCGCGAACATGGATTTTTAAGACTTTTTTCTAGTACCTTTAAGGCTATTCAAGGTAATTTTCATGACATCAAAGAAAGTCAATGTTAATTTCTAAAGAATATTTTTTGACTTCGCATTTGTTTTTACCAAAATTCTCAATACCCTCAGCCATATGTCTACAGAGGATACATATCATTTGATAAGGCCAATATGTGCCTCAGAATATATAGTCTTTTGCTTGAAAAGATATTCTTAAAAAATTGAAATAAAAATCACGTTCAGAGCCTTTAAGTTCCTTGAAAAACTATTCTTTAAAAAATCCACGGTCAGAGCCTTTAAGTTTTTTTTATAAAATATTCTTTAAAAATCCACGGTCAGAGCCATAAAAGTCCTTGGAAATTTTTTTTTTAAAAACACGTTCGTAGCTTTAAATGTCCTTGATTAAATATTCATTAAAAATCGAAGTTCAGAGCCTTAAATGTCCTTGAAAAAATATTCTTTTAAAAATCCAAGTTCAGAGCCTTTAAGGTTTTTAATAAAATATTCTTTAAAAAATCCATGGTCAGAGCCATAAAGGTCCTTGGATTTTTTTTAAAACACGTTCGTAGCTTTAAATGTCCTTGATTAAATATTCTTTAAAAAATCCAAGTTCAGAGCCTTAAATGTCCTTGAAAAAAATATCTTTAAAAAATCCAAGTTCAGAGCCTTAAATGTCCTTGAAAAAATTATCTTTAAAAAATCCAAGTTCAGAGCCTTAAATGTCCTTGAAAAAAATATCTTTAAAAAATCCAAGTCCTTTAAAAAATATTATTTAAAAAATCCAAGTTTAATGCCTTAAAGTCCTTTAAAAAATATTTAAAAAATTTACGTTCATAGCTTTAAATGTCCTTGAAAAAAAATATTTAAAAAATTTACGTTCATAGCCTTAAAGGTCCTTGAAAATTATTTAAAAAATTAATGTTCAAAGCCTTAAAGGTTCCTTCAAAAATATTCTTTAAAAATCCACGTCCTAAGCCTCGAAGGTCCTTCAAAAATATTCTTTAAAAATCCACGTTCAGAGCCTCCAAAGTCCTTGAAAAAAATATTAATTAAAAATCCACGTACAGAGCCTTAAAGGGTTGTTCAAAATTGTTTTTAAAAAATCGACGTATAGAGCCTTAAAGTCTTTTAAAAAAATATAATTTAAAAAATCCACGTTCAGAGCCTTAAAGGGTTCTTCATTTTTTTTTAATCCACGTTCAGAGTCTCGAAAGTCCTTGAAAACATATTTTTTAAAAAATCCACATCCAGAGCCTCACAAGTCTTTGAAAAAATATTAATTAAAAAATCCACGTTCAAAGCCTTAAAGGTTCTAGAAAAAATATTCTTAAAAAAATCTACGACCAGAGACTTTAAAAAAGCATGTTCAGGACCTCAAAGGTCCTTGAAAAACATACTTTAAAACATACAGTTTTAGAGACTTGAATATCCTGCAAAAAATGTCTATAACATATTCGGGGTCCTTGAAAAAAAAAAATTCTTTAAAACTCCAGGTTCAGAGCCTTGAAAGTCCTTAAAATATTCTAAAAAATCCTCGTTCGTAGCCTTGAAAGTTCTTTAAAAAATATTCTTTGAAAAATCCGAGGTCCTTGAAAATATAATATAAAAAAATACATTCAGAGCCTTAAAGGTCCTTGAAAAGATATTGTTTAAAAAATCCACTTTCATAGCCTTTTTATAAGTTCACAATTTGTGTTTCCGGTAGAAAATATTCTTCTAAAGACCTGAACTAAATTCTTACTAAATATTATAATGATACGTATTATAGACTTATTACTTATGAAAACAATCTCCTCAAATGAAAATTTAATACACCTTAAAAATCATAAAACATTTAAGCCTACAACTCTACTAACTACTGCCAATTTTGAGGGTATCCTCCAGTAAATTCTCTAAATAAAAAAACACACATACTCACAACTGCCACCATACAATCATGATGACGATCATCATCATCATGACAATAATTATTACTTGTGATGATATGTTGGCAATGCTTAAAATGTGTCACCACCATATCCTTACATCCTTCCTTCCTGCCAGTGATCCGTTCGTTCGTCCGTCTGTCGGTTGGTCCTTTCACTTATTTGCTTATCCGTTTCGCTCATTTCGTATTAAAATTTCAACACCCCGAAACATTAATGGGGACAGACGGACGGACGGACGGACGAACTGGCATTCCAAACCATGGAAAGGAAATGAGCTGCAATATGGATAGTCATATTAGTTGAAACGTTTAAACGCCACTTAAGTTGCATGGCTTAATGAAGATGTGCATGTTTAATCGCGCCCAAAAGTTTGGGGCAGAAATTTACTTCCAACACCCAGACCCACCCCGTTACCGTTGCCCTACAAATGGAGATAGGGGAAAGTTGTTAAACATTGTTCTCTAGTTTCGTCTCATTTTACAGCTCGTCCCCCACCACACACTTATGGAAAATTGTCTAGTTGATGAAATTTATATTTTTTTCCTTTTGGCATTGTAGCCCGTAGGTCCGGCCCGGTTGAGCAGTGTCTTTGTTGAAGTGTGGCCAATTTAGATAAATGATGATTTAATTATTTAACCTCTCCGTAAAGAAGTCTATAATTTAACCGGAGCACATGGCTTAAGGTGTTCTTTGCTGTCACGTTATGGACGTATGTGTGTGTGTGCGGGTTCAAGAATGCATAACAGTTTCAGCACCTACTCATAGAGCATGTTGCACCCACATATACACACATTCACCCGTAAGGCATGTCCTTATTTATTTATTAAAAAAAATAAATCTGCATAACACTTTCAGAAGAAGGCAGCAGTTTTTTGTTTAAAGTTGTTAGTGTGTGCATAAATGTTTGAGTATGTGTGTTGCAAGCTTAAAGACACATGATAGCTAGAATGTTGGTGGGCAACAAAAAAAGAGAGAACCCTCTCCAGTGATTTCTATATATAAGTGCATATGAATGAACTCAGCGCCCATCTCACACAGCTCCAAACGTGACGTGTATGCTGACATATGCTGCACTTTGATGTGGTAGCTAGATGCTATTAAAAAATTGTATTAGGGGTAGTACGAAACTTGGGAGTCGACATGGAAACAACATCAGATGGTTAGGTTTTGGGATATAGGATATGGGAAAATGTCCTTTCAAAATCACATATTGGTTAAATATCGAAACCAGCTTTCCATAGATAAAACACTTCGAACTAGTTCTTACCCCCAATAGCGAAAATTCAATACATTGGTAGTTTTTAATATTTTAAAGTAACAGAACCTATCAAAAGCACATTCACAAGTGTTTTCATATTTATAGTCCACTGTGAATATAACGCAAAAACTTAAGCGTTGCACCATGGGCATTGAAAAAATATTTTACAAAAAAAAAAGTACATCAATGCCACAAAAAACACTTCTCTTAGAACCTTAAAGGTCCTTTAGAAATATTCTTTAAAAATTCAAATTCATAAATAGCATTAAAGACCCTTGGAAAAATGTATGTAAGGGCGTTCGTACCCTTGCCCTTGAACAAATATTATTTAAAAAATCGAAGATACATGAAAGAATATTCTTTAAAAAGAATATATCCTTAAAGATCCTTGAAAACATACTCCTTAAAAAAATCAAAGGTCCTTGAAAAAATATTCTTTAAAAAAATCCAGGATCCTTGAAAAAATATTCTTTAAACAATCCCAGGTCCTTGAAAATACATTTTTCAATAAATCCCAAATTTTTGAAAAAATATTCTTTAAAAAATCCCAAGTCCTTAAAAAATATTCCTTAGAAAATCCAAGGTCCTTTAAAGAAATATTCCTTAAAAACCCTAGGGTCTTTTAAAAAAATATTTTTTTTTTAAAAAATTGATGTTCATAGCCTTAAAGGTCCTTGAAAAAATATTCTTTTAAAAATCCAAGTTCAGAGCCTTAAAGACCCTTGAAACAATATACTTTAAAAAAATCCCCGTTCATAGCCTTGCAGGTTTTTGAGAGAAAGATTTTTAAAAATCCTCGCACAGAGCCTGAAAGATGCTTTAAAAATAATCTTTTAAAATCCAGGTTAAAAGTCTTAAAGGTCCTTGAAAAAATATTCCTTGAAAAATCCATGTTCTGAGCCTTAAAAATTCACGTTCCGATTCTAAAAGGACCTCAAAAATGTTAATTAAAGGTCAACATTCAGATCCTTGAAGATCCTTAAAAAATATTCTTTAAAAATCCACGTTCCTTTTATAAAAGGACCTCAAAAAAATGTTTACTAAAGGTCGACACTCAGATCCTTGAAGATCCTTAAAAAATATTCTTTAAAAATCCACGTTCCTATTCTAATAGGATCTCAAAAAATTTTAATTAAAAGTCAACATTCAGATCCTTGAAGATCCTTAAAAAATATTCTTTAAAATGTCCAAGTTTAGAGCACTGAATGTCCTTGAAAAAAATTCTTTAAAAAATGCCAGTCAGGAATCTTAATGGTTCTTTAAAAAAAATGTTATTAAAAATCCAGTTTCAGAGCCTTAAAGCTCCTTGAAAACCAACTCTTTAAAATAATCATGTACAGAGGTCCTTGTTTTAAGGTCCTTAAAAAATATTTTTTAAAAAGTTCACATTCAGAGCTTTAAAGGCCCTTGAAAAACATTCTTTAAAAAATCCAAGTTCAATGCCATGACAGTTCCTGGAAAAATATTCCTTAAAAAACACACACACATTCCGAGCCTCTAAGGTTCTTGAAAAAAGTCCACGTTCAGAGCCTTAAAGGTCCTTGAAAAAATTGTCTTTAAAAATGCACATCCAGAGCCTTGAAAAAATTGCCTTTAAAAAATCCATCTTCAGAGCCTTAAAGGCCATTAAAAGATATTCCTTCAAATCCACATTCAGAGCCTTAGATGTCCTTTAAAGATATTCCTTACGTTCAGAGCCTTGGTACATTAAAAAATATATTCTTTGAAAAATCCGCATTCAGAGCCTTAAAGATCTTTGAAAAATGTTCATTAAAAATCCATATGCAGAGCCTTGAAGGTCCGTAAAAAAAATCGTTAAAAATCCCAGGTCCTTGAAAAAATTTTCTTTAAAACCCCATATCCAGAGACTTAAAGGTCCGTAAAAAATTTTCTTTAAAAATTTCAGGTCCTTGAAAAATTGTTTTCTAAAAATCCCAGGTCCTTGAAAAAAAAAATTCTTTAAAAACCCATGTCCAGAGCATTAAAGGTCCGTAAAAATGTTCTTTAAAAATTCCAGGTCCTTTACAAATTGTTCTTTAAAACCCCTAGTTTATAGCCTTTAATCGACCTTCATAGCCTTTAAGGTCCTTGAATAAATATTCTTTAAGAAACCACGTTCGTAGCCTTAAAGGTCCTTGAAAAATATTCATTAAAAATCTATGATCATAGCCTTAAATATTCGTGAAAACTATTTTTTAAAGACCCCACGTTTATTGACTTAAGGGTCATTGAAGAAATGCTATTAATAATCTAAGTTCAGAGTTCAGAGTTCCTTAAAAAAATTTAAAAAAATCCAATTTCAAAGCTTTAAAGTCCTTGAAGAAAATTCGTTAAAGTATTTGAAAAAGATTTCTTTAAAAAGTCTATAGCCTAATAGTCCTTGAAAAAAATATTCTTAAAAAGTCCACGTTCAGAGCGTTGGTAGTCCTTCAAAATTTCTAGGTCCTTGAAAAAATATTCTTCAAAAAAAATGTTTTCAATACCTTCCTTGTCCTTTTAAATACATCCTTTAAAAAATCCGATGTCCTTTTAAAATATTCGTTAAAAATTGCGTTATAGCCTTAAATATTCCTAAAAAATCCAAGTTAATTATCTTAGAGGTCCTTGAATAATTATTCTTAAAAATCCACGTTCAAAGCTTTTAAGGTCCTTGAGAGCGTGCTCTTTAGGAAATCCACTTCCAGGGCCTTAAAGGTCCTTGATTAAATAGTCAAGAACCACGTTAATTATCTAAAATGTCCTTTAAGAAATACCCTTATAAATCTACAAAAAAATATTACTTAAAAAATCCTGTCCCAAGAGTCCTTCCACCAATATAAAAATATTAAAAATATTCTTGAATAAAACATCACACATCTTTCAAAAAATTGTTTTTATTTATTGAGAGAATTATCCTCCCATTGTGCAGTGGTCACTTGCTCTGTCTGTTATTGAGAGCCAACACATTATTCTTCCACCAAAGTCAAAGTAAAGTGCAAATTATTTGGCCCCAAAACACACAGGGCAAGCGAACCCAACAAAAAAAAAAATTCAGCCCCAACCAGCAGGTGATGTTTGTTGTGTCGAAGAGAAAAGAAATTGATTTTTGTATTGTTTTTTCCTACCTCTCTTCTCTTTTTATGCATTCCCTATTCAACAACTATGTGCAATGCTGCTCCTTTGACCATTGATGCTGATGCTGACGACGACGATACATTTATTGTCTGTAAACTGAAACTGAATCTGAAACTGAACGATAATAAAAACATATGCTCTGTGTATTGCTGTAATTCCCCGGATGCTGCGTTTTGGTGATTTTGTGGTCGACTGACTGGCTGGCTGGTTGACTGTCGGCTGGCAAATGCAACTGAACCGAAACAATGGCATAAAACATGTTGCAACTTGTTACAACGTGGATGGTGTGAATGGCAATGCATTTTCGCGCTGGACAAACATTGAATACGACGGCCACATTCCATACCTTGATGCATATCCTGCTGTTTTTGGTTGCCATTACTTACCTTTTGGCCGCCATGGGTTTCTGGAATCTTACGTGTGTGTGTGCGTGTGACACTCGAAACAGTATATGTGTGACGGTGGTAGTACTAAATATACATTTTCGCTCACCACAAACACACATTATGGCACCGTGGGTGCGAACAGTGTTTATCAATCAACTGCCACGGTTTCTGGTTATGCGACGACCGCTCTATCCCATAAGTGAGATGATGTAAGTATTGGATACCCACAGACCACTTGTTTTTTTTTTTGCATTTTTTTAATGTGGTGGAATTTTATTTACTTCTGCTTCTCTGCTCCGACAGTAAAACATCACGCCAACTGATGCTACGCACATGTAATGGATTCGAACTTAGGGATCAAATACCACCGCTGCCACCACCTGTAGCCTTATCACGGTAAGTTGAAATGTATGAAAAATAAGTAGATCTATTGAAAAAATGGATCCTTGAAAAAATATTTTTCAAAATCCACGTTTAATCCAATAGTCCTTGAAAAAATATTTTTCAAAATCCACGTTTATTAGGTCCTTTGAAAAAATATTTTTTTAAAAATCCACGTTTATTAGGTCCTTGAAAAAAAATATTTTTTAAAAATCCAAGTTTATTAGGTCCTTGAAAAAAATATTTTTTAAAAACCCACGTTTATTAGGTCCTTAAAAAAAATATTTTTTTAAAATCCGCGTTTATTAGGTCCTTGAAAAAAAAAATTTAAAAATCCACGTTTATTAGGTCCTTGAAAAAAAAAATTATTTTTTAAAAATCCACGTTTATTAGGTCCTTAAAAAATATATTTTTTAAAAATCCACGTTTATTAGGTCCTTGAAAAAAATATTTTTTAAAAATCCACGTTTATTAGGTCCTTGAAAAAAATATTTTTAAAAATCCACGTTTAGTCCAATAGACCTTGAAAAAATATTTTTAAAAATCCACGTTTAGTCCAATAGACCTTGAAAAAATATTTTTAAAAATCCACGTATAGTCTAATAGACCTTGAAAAAATATTTTTAAAAATCCACGTTTAGTCCAATAGACCTTGAAAAAATATTTTTAAAAATCCACGTATAGTCTAATAGACCTTGAAAAAATATTTTTAAAAATCCACGTTTAGTCCAATAGACCTTGAAAAAATATTTTTAAAAATCCACGTATAGTCTAATAGACCTTGAAAAAATATTTTTAAAAATCCACGTTTAGTCCAATAGACCTTGAAAAAATATTTTTAAAAATCCACGTATAGTCTAATAGACCTTGAAAAAATATTTTTAAAAATCCACGTTTAGTCCAATAGACCTTGAAAAAATATTTTTAAAAATCCACGTATAGTCTAATAGACCTTGAAAAAATATTTTTAAAAATCCACGTTTAGTCCAATAGACTTTGAAAAAATATTTTTAAAAATCCACGTATAGTCTAATAGACCTTGAAAAAATATTTTTAAAAATCCACGTTTAGTCCAATCTAATAGACCTTGAAAAAATATTTTTAAAAATCCACGTTTAGTCCAATAGACCTTGAAAAAATATTTTTAAAAATCCACGTTTAGTCCAATAGACCTTGAAAAAATATTTTTTAAAAATCCACGTTTAGTCCAATAGACCTTGAAAAAATATTTTTTAAAAATCCACGTTTAGTCCAATAGACCTTGAAAAAATATTTTTTAAAAATCCACGTTTAGTCCAATAGACCTTGAAAAAATATTTTTAAAAATCCACGTTTAGTCCAATAGTCCTTGAAAAAATATTTTTAAAAATCCACGTCTAATAGGTCAAATAGTCCTTGAAAAAATATTTTTAAAAATCCACGTTAAATAGGTCCTTGAAAAAATATTTTTAAAAATCCACGTTTAATAGGTCCTTGAAAAAATATTTTTAAAAATCCACGTTAAATAGGTCCTTGAAAAAATATTTTTAAAAATCCACGTTTAATATGTCCAATAGTCCTTGAAAAATATTTTTAAAAATCCACGTTTAATAGGTCCTTGAAAAATATTTTTAAAAATCCACGTTTAATAGGTCCTTGAAAAAATATTTTTAAAAATCCACGTTTAATAGGTCCTTGAAAAATATTTTTAAAAATCCACGTTTAATAGGTCCTTGAAAAAATATTTTTAAAAATCCACGTTTAATAGGTCCTTGAAAAATATTTTTAAAAATCCACGTTTAATAGGTCCTTGAAAAATATTTTTTAAAATCCACGTTTAATATGTCCAATAGTCCTTGAAAAATATTTTTAAAAATCCACGTTAAATAGGTCCTTGAAAAAATATTTTTTAAAATCCACGTTTAATATGTCCAATAGTCCTTGAAAAATATTTTTAAAAATCCACGTTAAATAGGTCCTTGAAAAAATATTTTTTAAAATCCACGTTTAATATGTCCAATAGTCCTTGAAAAATATTTTTAAAATCCACGTTTAATAGGTCCTTGAAAAATATTTTTAAAAATCCACGTTTAATAGGTCCTTGAAAAAATATTTTTAAAAATCCACGTTTAATAGGTCCTTGAAAAAATATTTTTAAAAATCCACGTTTAATAGGTCCTTGAAAAAATATTTTTAAAAATCCACGTTTAATAGGTCCTTGAAAAAATATTTTTAAAAATCCACGTTTAATAGGTCCTTGAAAAAATATTTTTAAAAATCCACGTTTAATAGGTCCAATAGTCCTTGAAAAAATATTTTTAAAAATCCACGTTTAATAGGTCCTTGAAAAAATATTTTTAAAAATCCACGTTTAATAGGTCCTTGAAAAAATATTTTTAAAAATCCACGTTTAATAGGTCCAATAGTCCTTGAAAAAATATTTTTAAAAATCCACGTTTAATAGGTCCTTGAAAAAATATTTTTAAAAATCCACGTTTAATAGGTCCTTGAAAAAATATTTTTAAAAATCCACGTTTAATAGGTCCTTGAAAAAATATTTTTAAAAATCCACGTTTAATAGGTCCTTGAAAAAATATTTTTAAAAATCCACGTTTAATAGGTCCAACAGTCCTTGAAAAAATATTTTTAAAAATCCACTTTTAATAGGTCCTTGAAAAAATATTTTTAAAAATCCACTTTTAATAGGTCCTTGAAAAAATATTTTTAAAAATCCACGTTTAATAGGTCCTTGAAAAAATATTTTTAAAAATCCACGTTTAATAGGTCCAATAGTCCTTGAAAAAATATTTTTAAAAATCCACGTTTAATAGGTCCAATAGTCCTTGAAAAAATATTTTTAAAAATCCACGTTTAATAGGTCCAATAGTCCTTGAAAAAATATTTTAAAAATCCACGTTTAATAGGTCCAATAGTCCTTGAAAAAATATTTTTAAAAATCCACGTTTAATAGGTCCAATAGTCCTTGAAAAAATATTTTTAAAAATCCACGTTTAATAGGTCCAATAGTCCTTGAAAAAATATTTTTAAAAATCCACGTTTAATAGGTCCAATAGTCCTTGAAAAAATATTTTTAAAAATCCACGTTTAATAGGTCCAATAGTCCTTGAAAAAATATTTTTAAAAATCCACGTTTAATAGGTCCAATAGTCCTTGAAAAAATATTTTTAAAAATCCACGTTTAATAGGTCCAATAGTCCTTGAAAAAATATTTTTAAAAATCCACGTTTAATAGGTCCAATAGTCCTTAAAAAAATATTTTTAAAAATCCACGTTTAATAGGTCCAATAGTCCTTGAAAAAATATTTTTAAAAATCCACGTTTAATACGTCCAATAGTCCTTGAAAAAATATTTTTAAAAATCCACGTTTAATACGTCCAATAGTCCTTGAAAAAATATTTTTAAAAATCCACGTTTAATAGGTCCTATAGTCCTTGAAAAAATATTTTTAAAAATCCACGTTTAATAGGTCCTATAGTCCTTGAAAAAATATTTTTAAAAATCCACGTTTAAGAGGCCCAATAGTCCTTAAAAAATTATTTATAAAAATCCACGTTTAATAGGTCCAATGGTCCTTGAAAAAATATTTTTAAAAACCCACGTTTAATAGGTCCAATGGTCCTTGAAAAAATATTTTTAAAAATCCACGTTTAATAGGTCCAATAGTCCTTGAAAAAATATTTTTAAAAATCCACGTTTAATAGGTCCAATGGTCCTTGAAAAAATATTTTTTAAAATCCACGTTTAATATGTCCAATAGTCCTTGAAAAATATTTTTAAAAATCCACGTTTAATAGGTCCAATAGTCCTTGAAAAAATATTTTTTAAAATCCACGTTTAATAGATCCAATAGTCTTTGAAAAAATATTTTTAAAAATCCACGTTTAATATGTCCAATAGTCCTTGAAAAATATTTTTAAAAATCCACGTTTAATAGGTCAAATAGTCCTTGAAAAAATATTTTTAAAAATCCACGTTTAATAGGTCCTTGAAAAAATATTTTTAAAAATCCACGTTTAATAGGTCCTTGAAAAAATATTTTCAAAAATCCACGTTTAATAGGTCCTTTAAAAAATATTTTTTTTAAAAATCCACGTCTCTTAGCTGTGAGCCCTTGAAAAAAGTATTTTTTAAGTTCCTTAGGTCCTTGACAAAATATTAAGAGTATCCTGTGAATATTTTTAATTATTTTTTCTTCTCCCTCTTCCCCCCTCTTTTAGACTACACCATAGTCCGCATAAAACTTCACGTAGCACCTCGCCTCACCTGCAACACCGAGTACAAAGTCTCAACCTATTGGACGAAATCGGCGGACCAGGCGCCTTGGCTGCTGCTGGCAATATCGGCTTTGGTGCCAATTGTGTTCCAGCTGCCGCCACCATAAGCGGCAATTTTATATATCCTTGTACGGTGAATCAGGAAACCTCCACCACCAGTTCCCTGGTCGATACGCTGCATCACAGCCAGTATCAGCAGACGGGCGATTCGCTGCTCGACCATCCCCTGACGCCAACGAAATTTCGCCAGAAAACCTCAACATCGGTGCAGACGAACGGCTTCGGTTGTGTGGAGTCGTCGACCTCGCAGTACAGCGGTTACGGTACCATCCATCATCCGCCACATCATCATCAACCCCTCTATCATATGGGCCAATCGGCCACCAAGTCCTCATCCACCACCACCCTGCATCAGCAACAGCAACAACACTCGCATCCCTACCATCTGTACCGTCAACAATCCACTTGTTCGGCGAACTTTTCGCCAGTGCCTGCTCCCCTGCACCCGCATCAACAGCACCAGTCAACTACGACATGTGACCTGATAGGCAATACAAATTCGAATGTGATAAAATCGACGACTACTGTGAATTCGGTGGCCACCGCCTCAACGCTGGCCGGTTCATGTTGTAGCGTTAGCGGAACAGTGCAAATACATCAGGGCCTGGGTACGGGGGCGGCATGTGAATCGGCTGCGGCGACAGCGACTGGTGGCCAATCGGCTGCAGCCGGGAGCGCAAATCGCCAGAGCGCAGCCGTACAGACCAATCCAACTGCCACTGCCCGTGCCGAAGTTCTGCCCGAATGTCAGCGTGAGGGTGGTCCCCATTGTTGTGAGGTAAAGGAGAAGAAGCTGAGAAATCGCTGGCACAAATGTCCCGAACTGACAAAGGCCATGAAGGGCGTTACCTACATAGCCGATCAGACGCGCAAAGAGGAGGAGAGCACAAGGGTGAGTAGCTATTGCAAAAAAAAAAAAAAAAAAAAAAAAACTGAGAAAAGTAAAATCTTGAATTGAAATGAGGGATTAGTTGATATGAGTTCTAAAATAGAAGAGAGTAAGTGGTTTAAGAGAAGAAGAAGAGAAGAATTCAACTCTCTAAGCTGGGAGATCACAACCACAGTTTTAATTGCAAATATACACCCTCATAAGTTTTTTATAGCAAGGATACATTCTACTCAACTTTTCAGAAAAAGACTCCTCTTCTTTTCTTCCTAACAATCCTGAAAACTTGAAAAAAAATGTATATATATATATTTGTTCTACCAGAAGAGAGTTTTCTCAAATCTCTCCCCTCTTTCATTTTTTTCTCTTTTACTCTCCTTTTGTAAAGGAGAGCATTTAATGTTTATTTCAATCTAACCTTGCGGTTACCACTCAACTGCCTGTTGACCCCCATCTTGATGGAAGGCAATGCAAAATTTGACACTCATTCAAAGGTGTCCGAATCTTCAACACAAATCAAAATTTCCATATGGCCCAGAGTCCCACATGTTCCATGTCAATTGACTACAAAATTTGATGATGATTTCATGTTTTACATTGAATCTCAGCAACTGTTAGACGATGATGCTGATGATGAGGATGGTGATTTTCATGTGGGGCTGTGGGAACTGGTTGTCCACAAAAATTGTTGATTAGCTTCAAAGCATGTGGTATTGTGAAATGTAAGAGACTTGAAATGAATAAAGACAGATTGAAAGTTCCAATGGGGTACTTACTTAATTGACTGTGTGTGAAAGTTAATTGGAGTTGTAATTAGTATAGAAATTGGTGATTACAGGTTAGATACAGAAGGATTGACTGCTTACCACAGAAAAGTTGACTGCTTACCAAAACCCAACAGATCAAGAAAATATGAACTTTTCAAGGTCTACATTGAAAATTAACCTCAATATAGGGACGAATTTCCTTCGACAATAAATGTTGGACGAAAAAGTAAAACCTGCAGCTGGTTTTTTGGTAATTTTTTGGTTAAAAACTCTCTAGATAAGGGATCCTAGCAGATAAATATATTCTAGAAAATTATTTATAATAAAATCTAATATAGGTCTTTTAAGTCTAGTCCATAGTCCATAAAGCATTATTTTGGAAGGATGACGTCAAATCCAAATGATGAGATACCAAAAGTGACCCTAATATCAAATTTCAAGATATGAGAAGTGTAATTTCCCCCATTGCCAAATTTAGTACTATTTAGTACAATTATAGAACGCATATCGGAAACCACCTACATATCTCAATTCCAGATACCAACAGAGACCTCAATATGAAATTTCAGAAATCCAGCTCTATTCCTTCACCCAATGCCGAAAAAGTACTATTTAGTACATTTCAGACAATTGCGGTACACATTTTCAAAACCTCGACCATATCTTAATCTAAGATATCAACAGTGACCTTAATATCAAATTTCAGGATTTCAGTTCTTTATTTTCACCTATTACCCAATTAATTACCGTACGGATAACCAAAATCAGCTCCTTCTCTCAACTACAGACACCAAAAGTGACATGCATATAAAATTTTAGGATTACAGTTATGTTCCTTCCCCCATTATCAAAATAGTACTATTTGGTACTTTTCGTACAAAAAGGTACACACTTCCAAAACCACCTCCATATCTCAATTCAAAATACCAACAGCGACCTTAAAATCAATTTTTGGGATTCCAACCCTTTCCCTTCACCTAATAACTAATTTAGTACCATTTAGTACTTTTCATTCAGATATAGGATGCATTTTCAAAACCACCTCCATATCTTATAAAATTTTGGGCTTCCAGTCCTATTGATTTACACAAATCCCAATTGTATCAAATTTAGTACACATAAGTACGAATGTCCAAAACTTCATATATACAGGGTAAGATAAAAAAACTGCAACAAAGTCAAAAGCCGTAGTTTTTACATTATTTTTTAAATTCTATTGAATGAAAGCAAAAAATGTCGGAAATAGCATCAAATTTTCGAATATGTTTAGATTTGACCACCTTCGGCACGAATCACGGCCTTCAAACGGTCAATGAAACAGTCACACGCTGCCCAAATGTTGTTCTGCGGTATTTTGTCCCATTCCCGGCGAAGGGCTTGCATGAGATGATCGGCACTTTGGTATTTTTAGTGCCAACCTTGCTTTCCAAAATACTCCAGACACAACAGTCCAGGGGATTGGTATTCGGAGATTTTGGTGGCCATTGTGCGCTGGAAATGAAGCGAGGAACTTCATTTTGTAACCATTCTTGGGTTGCACGTGCTAAGTGTGATGGTGCTGAGACCTATTGGAATGTCCAAGGTCTGCAGCCAAAATGTTTGCTTGCCCAATGCTTTAATGCACCCTCCAGAATATTTTCGCGATAATAATCGGCATTTATTCTGATGCCATATATGATGTCGATTAATACGAGCTGAGCGGAGAGAGCCACCATCGGCTGTTATGGCGGCCCACACCATCACCATGGCCGGCGCTTGAGTTCTGGTGGCCAACCGAAGGTGCACATTTTCAGCTGACCTCCATGGCAAGAAAATACGATAATTTTGTTTGTTTACAAACTGCTGGACAACGAATGTTTTCTCATCGGAGAAAACCAAATTCGGCAGATCACCACTTTCGGCCAAGCGAAGCAACTCTTTAGCTCTTTTGAGTCTATTTTCTTTCTGTGGCGATGTAAGTTCTTGCACTTTTTGAAATTTCAATGGCGTTACCCCGAACACATTTTCAAATATTTGCCGAATGGAATATTGCGATATGTTCAGCTCACGAGCCATTTTTCGGCCACTGCGACGAGGGTTTCGATCAAATCGCTTCTTTACTTTTCGAACCATTTCTGCTGATGTTGCTGTTTTCTTCCGTACACTTCCTTGACGTCGGGCTACGCTACCAGTATCACGGTAACGAGTGATGGTACGAGACACAGAAGATTTATTCACATTTAAATGCTGGTGTGCTCTAACGATAGCCACTTCTGGTTTTCCAGCCAAATATAAAGAAATCACACAATCACCCTTGAATTCCATCACGAATAACTTTTTTCCGGAAAATTCCCACCAAAAAATGGTTTTGTATGCTTATAAACAATATAATGAGCTGTCACTGGAATAATTTTAACAGCTGTCGGACGAGTGGCTTAGAAAATACAGCAGTCTAAAGTTGGTTGCAGTTTTTTCATTTCGCCCTCTTGATGTCGTTGTTGGTGTCTGTGTTGAAGATATTGAAGTGATTTTGGAAATGCGTACTATAATTGTTCGAAAAGTACTGGTACTTAATTGGGGCAATTGATAGAGCTGGAATCCCGAATTTTAGTACTGTTCATAATATAACTGTTCCAAAATACTAAATAGTACTAAATTTGGTATTGGGTGAAGGGATAAGGCTGGAATCCCGAAATTTGATTTTGAGATCTCTGTTTGTATCTGAGATTGTGATATGGAGGATGTTTTGGAAATGTGTACTATAATTGTACGAAAAGTACAAAATTTTGGTATTGGGTGAAGAGATAGAGCTGGAATTCTGAATTTTGATTTCAAGGACACTGTTGGTGTCTGTGGTTGAGATATGCAGGCTGTTTTGAAAATGCGTTCTTAATTGTACGAAAAGTACTAAATTGGGTGTTGGATGAAAAGATAGAGCTGTTGGCGTCTAGGATGGAGATGGAGATGGTTTTGAATATGCGCACTAAATGTTATCAAATTTGATATTGGGTGAAGGGATAGAGCTTCAATTCCAAAATTTAATATTGAGGTCTCCGTCGATTTTTAGAATTTACATATGAAATAGTTTTGGACAGAAAATTTGGATATGGGTTCATTGTGCCATTTGTCCCAAATATTCTCCTTGGTAAACTTCAAAATGAAAGATTTTAAAGACATTTTAGAGTAAAATTCATACATTTTCTGAAACATCTTCAAAAAATGGAAAATTCTTGAATAATACGAAACACCTTGACAGACTGAAAATTTAGTACGGTGTATGAAGTTCTGATTAGAAAATCTATCAAAATGGACAAATTGGGCATTTTGTGTAACAGAAAGGTCTAACAAGAAATGTTGGACTTTTCGCTGGCAAGATGGCGGGCATTTTCTAGTCTCATTATATTTGTGTGTTACAAAGGCAGTATTATTTGGACACCATCTTTCTGGTGTCTCCCCCAGAAATTTGGATTATTCTAACCTCTAGGCCTTATTAAAGTTATATAGAAACTCTTATCTTCTAACTATGGAATACATATTGTCCTGAGAAAGTTCTTGATACTACATAAATCGAAGATTGCTATCCCAAGACGTTTGCCAACATTTTCGGAATAAAATTTAAATTTATTCAAGCAATCGATTTAGTTTTAACAATTACTTAATATTAATTTTATATTTTTTTACTTTCTTTCTTTTTCGAACGGTCTCCTCGACTTGCTTCTGCCTGGCATTGCACGCACACACATATACACACCACACCATACGGATGATGATAATACGGATACGGATGATGACAATGTCGACAATAATGTGCCATTGAAAATACAAAAAAAATCTGAATGGGCCTTTAAATAAACCATAAAAAACCAACAAAAACGACAACAACAAAAAATAGGTCAAAGAAGATTGGAAATTTGTGGCCATGGTACTGGATCGTCTTTTCTTATGGATTTTTACAATTGCCGTTGTGGTTGGCACGGCTGGCATTATTTTGCAGGCCCCCACGCTCTACGACACACGCATACCCATCGATGTTAGATTATCTGAAATTGCATCGACCACAGCCAAGCCGAACGCTGCCAAGCCCGTGTTGTAAATACTTATGAAATGTAAAAGTAGAAGAAGAAGAAGAAAAATGTCCGAATAACAAAAAAACAACAATTGACTACCCCGCCCCAGAAAAAAAAAACTAGTAGATATTCTTCTTTCACTTTCACTCAAAACAAAGAAAATGAAACGAAACATAGAAAAAGATAAAAAAGGAAAAAAAATTAAAATAATTTTTAAGACTTGAAGTAAAGGCAAAAATCCAACAACAACCTCATCCTGTATACAGTCTCCCGCCACATACTATGACTATATCTCTCTTTGCCCCCTGTCTTTCTCTCTATCTTGTGTGGCTCTTTTTCGGCAAAATACAAAAATAGTTCTACGACAAGAGCAACCTTCTGACGAAATAACAACAAGAACAGCAACAGCAACAACTAAATCGAAATACCGGAAAACCTTTCGTTACTACTCATAACAAGGGATATAATTACACATAAACAACAACACACACAGCAACATAACATAACAACAGCAACAACAAATAACATAAAATTAATATTAACAACCATTAAGTAAGAACAACAACAACAAAAAATGCAACAACAGTAACCATAACAGTAACATTGTTTTAAGATACAAAATATATATATAAATGATAATATATATAGGTGATTTACATGTAAACCAAATTTCCATACATATGTTATGAACTGCACACACACACACATAAGCATACTGACACACACACACATGCCTACCCAACCTACTCGTATGGGCATAATACGAAACAGATCTGCATATGTATGTGTGTCAATATGAGGAATATGAGGTACTAAATATAAATGTAAGCAACTTGAAAAGAATTTTCCATGTCCCCTCCCTCCTTTTCTCTTATCCTCCTTTTTCCTTCATTTTATGATTTTTATACATTTATACGTATTTTCTTTCCCATGACATATTCCTAAATATTTAACCCTTTCGGTGGTTGTGGGTTTCAAAACGGCCTCTTTCCAAAATTAACAAGTAAGGAATTTGATTTCAATATCTGCAAAATAATGGAGCCTCAGAGAAAGTTCAGAATAATACCATTGGTCCTTGTATCCCATTAAAATAAAGGTTGAAGACCCAAGATCTCTCTGTGGACATAATGCGTTTCAGATCATTTGGAGTCATTTTAGCAATGCATATTAACTCGTGAGGAGTATCCGATTCCGTCCAAATTTGGTATATAGTAATATTACTATCAAATATGGATAATATCGACTCGTTCTCGTTCAGGTGCCTACCCTAGAAATGATCACAATTTTAATTTACTACCAATTACATAAAATTTGTTACAAGTGTTCGATTTTCTTTAAATATTTTTTCTCAGTATTAGATAAAAAATGGAATGTATCGGCCCAGTCTTATCCATACAAAACAGTAAAGAAATGCGTATTGTGGTTTCATGTGCAAAAATCCATTCAATTTGGCCTATTATCAAGCATTTGGTGCACAATACCCCTGAAATCGGATTAAGATACATATGAAAGATACATCCAAATCTGAACGGATATCGCTAAAATTTGGGAAAGGTATTTCTGAGCTCCATCTGCAGTCTGCTGTAAAATAACGTTATTTTAGAGTGTATATTGGGAATGTGAGGGATTTAAACAACAATTCGGATGGAGCATATACAAGGTGAGGTGAAAAAAACTGCAACAAAGTCAAACGCCACAATTTTTACATATTTTTAATTTCTATTTCTAAAAATGTCGGAAATAGTATCAAATTTTAGAATAAGTTTAGATTTGTTCGAATTGGTCACCTTAGGCACGAATTATGACCTTCAAACGGCCCATGAAACCGTCATACGCTGCCCGAATGTTGCTATGCAGTATTTTGGCCCATTCTCGGCAAAGCGCTTGGCGGAGAGGTGATCACACTTTCGTATTTTTTACTGTCGATCTTGCTTTCCAAAATACTCCAGAGTCCAACGGATTGGTATCCGGAGATTTTGGTGGCCTTTGTGGGCTGGAAATGAAGCGAGGAACCTAATTTTGTAACCATTCTTGGGTGCGATGGTGCTGAGTCCTTTTGGAAAGTCCAAGGTCTGCGGCCAAAATGTTTGCGTGTCCAAGGCTTTAATACACCCTCCAAAATATTTCCGCGATAATATTCGGCATTTATTCTGATGCCACGTTCGATTAATACGAGCGGAGACCGATCATCGGCTGTTATGGCGACGCACACCATCACCATGGCCAGCGCTTGAGTTCTGGTGGCCAACCGAAGGGGCACATTTTCAGCTGACCTCTTTGGCAAGTAAACACGATCATTTTGTTTGTTTACAAACTGCTGGACAACGAATGTTTTCTCATCGGAGCGGAGAAAACCAAATTCGGCAAATCACCACTTTCGGCCAAGCGATACAACTCTTTAGCTCTATTGAGTCTATTTTTTTTCTTTTGCGGTGTAAGTTCTTGCACTTTTTGGAATTTCAATGTCTTTACCCCGAGCTCATTTTTCAATATTTACCTAATGGAATATTGCGATATTCACCTCACGAACCATTTTTCGGCCACTGCGACGCAGGTTTCGATCAAGTCATTTCTTTACTATTCGAACCATTTCTGCTGATGTTGCTGTTTTCTTCCGTCCAATTCTTTGACGTCGGGCTACGCTACCAGTATCAGGGTAACGAGCGATGGTACGAGACACAAAAGATTTATTCACATTCAAATGCTGGAGTGCTCTAACGATAGCCACTCATGGTTTTCCAGCCAAATATAAAGAAATCACATTATCACGCTTTAATTCCATCACGAATAAGTTTTTTTGTGGAAAATTCTCACCAAAATGCTTTTGTACGGTTATAAATATAATGAGCTATCACTAAAAAAATTTTAACATCTGTCGGACGAGTGGCTTAGAAATGACAGCAGTCTGAAATTGGTTGCAGGTTTTTCATCTCACCCGGTATATCTCACAACGAAGGATCAGATCCTTATACATAGGTAGTTTATGGACTCACTCATTTTGGCACCTCTCCACAAAAATTGAACATTTTGATTATCATTTATCCACATAAAATTGGAAATAAATTTTCAGTATAAGATGAAGTGGGATACGGAATTGAGATAAATGGTCTATATCATTACATGTGTAGGTATTGCTTCCATATTTCTCCCAATTTTAGATATTTGGAAAGTTTAAGACTAGTGATCGAATCGAATTTGTTTTTTGTTCCAATTTATAGAGACGAAACCTTTATGAATTTGAACAGATTTTCAACGAGAAAAATGTGACTAAGATCCCAATTAATAATTTTTTTAACTATTCTCGTTTTTTTCGTAAGACAATAGCCGTAATTTTGTGGGTCCTCAACCGCAGAAACTGATGAGATTGAGAAAAACGGCGAAGCACGTAACATCTCTTTTTTGGCCATATATCATGATGTGTTGTCAGAATGCGGTAAATACAAAAAACACCCCCTTAACAAAGAAAAACTCTAAGTTGAATTGTTCATGTCCGTAAATTGGTCTGCCTTACTCCCTACGGGCAGATAACATTTTAACATTTCTTTTATTTAAAATGATACCCAACATTTTACTCAAATGTTTGTTTGGTCAATAAATATTTTGGAAAATACTTCTCTCCCAATAAAAAAAAAAATCTAAGAAAACTTTCAGTTTCAAATTCCCTCTAGAAATTTGTTTTTTTTTTTCTCAACAGGAGGCGCTTAAATCTTTATTTATTTGTATTACATATAACCCCCTTGGGAGTCCTCCAAGCCCATGCAATGACTTCCATCTCCAGTAGATACTACATAGAAGGCAAATACGAAGAACCACACACCGAATAGAGTATTAACTTTCAACAAAAATATCCTGTGAACCCTCGACACCACTGAAAGGGTTAAACATAAAGAGAAATATAATAACTATTTACGATTGCATTCACTCCCAAGCACCCCAGAATATGAAAAGAAAAATCAAGTTTTATTGGAAACAAAAAACATACAAAATTACCTACCTAATCGAAATCTAAGGAGCACAACAACAATAATGAAAACAACAACCACACACACACAAAATTACATTCTCAATTGGAATGTGCTGACAAAAAAATAAAACAAAAATAATTGTAGAAATAAAGAAAAACAAAAAATATACATATTTATATTTTTTATTATGATTATTATTATTGAAATCTATAAAAACAAAAAAATAAATGAAACAAATGATGATTATTATTACGAATAGAAAAACCAAAAAATAAAATAAAACAAATTACCCTTTAATAAGCCGCTACAATGGTAAGATGAAAATGATGATTTTTATATATATTATATGTGTGTATATTGTTATGTATTATGTAGTGAAAATAATTTGAAAAAAAGTTAATTGTAAGAGAAAAATCCCAAAAAAACCAACTAAAAATGTCTTCAAGAGAAACAAAAATTTAGAGTAATTAGTTTTTACACAGTATAAGAATAAATTTAATCCTATTCCACATCCAATACATTTTCACACACACACACACACACACACACATAGTTCAATGTAAATCATAAAATTCATACATACATTATTACGGAATACATTGACATTTTGTAACATAACAAAAATAAAACTATACTTTGTTAAAAACTCTATGTTATTGGTCTTGGAGCATCCTTCAAAGCATTAACGGCCCTTAAAAATATATTCGTAAAAAGTAAGCATTGTGAATTTTAAATGGCCTTGAAAAAATTCTACTTTGAAAGTAGACAGATTCTTTAAAACCCCAATAAGAAAACCTGAATATGTGTTCTCAAACATTTATTTAAAGGGATTTGAAACAACATTGTTAAAAAATTGGTCTTGAATTCTTTAAAATATATCCTCCGAGACTCTTAAATATCTGAATTCCTAAAATATTTATGGAAAAATATTCTTAAAAAATCCACGTTGAAAATATGTTGAACCCTTTACACGTCCTTTAAAAATATTCTTTAAAATTGCACGTTTCAAAAAAAAAAACCTTGGAACATACTATTAAAGATTGTACTTTAAAAGCTTTGAAAAATATTCTTAACAATTCCAATATAAATGCTTTAAAGCTCCTTCGAAAAATACCCTTAAACATTTTAAATAAGAAGCGTCCTTCCAAAAAATATTCTAAATAAAATATTCTTATAAATTCCATGATCAAAGATTTAAAAGTAACAAAACGTTAACTGTTAAAAAAAAATATATATTTTCAAAATACTCACATTGAAAACTTTAAAGCTCCTTCAAGCATATTCGTAGAAATTCCAGGTGTAAAGCTTTACAAAACATTCTTAAGAATTTTGCATTGAAAGCTTTTAAATATTTTCAAAATTTTCACGCTGAAATCTTTAAAAGCATTAAAACTAAAAATTTCACGTTGAAAACTTTACATATCTTTCCCACATTAAAAGTTTAACCTAAAATGTGTAAAAATTCTGCTTTTAGAACACTTTCTTATAAAGCGAAAAAATATTCTTTGACAAACATTCTTAACAATTCCAATTTGAAAGCTTTAGAGTCTATTTGAAAAATATTGTTCAAAGCTCTTAACATTAGAAGCTCTAAAAGCTTAATAAAAAAATATTCTTAAAAAATATATTCTTAAAAATTGATTGTTGAAAGCTCTGACATATATTCCCAATATTTCCAATTTTAAAAGCTCCAAAGTTCCTTCGAAAAATATTCTTATTTTTTTTTACATTGGAAGCTTAAAAGGTCCCTCCAAAGCTTTAAAAAATTCGCTCAAAATGTTCACATTGAGCGCTTTAAAGCTCATTCCAGCATGTTCTTAAAAATATCGCGTTTATATTGAAAGCTTTTATATACGTTCAAAAATTTTACGTTGAAAGCTTTAAAAATATTCTCAAATAGAATATTGGGAATAAAGGGTATCTCTAAAAAATTTACATTAAAACATCAAATATCCTTCCCACGTTAAAAGCTTCCGGGTTTAAAGCTTTACAAAATATCAACATTTAAGTTTAAATCTTTTATGATCTTTTGAAAAATCCTTCTTAAAAATTTCACGTTGTAAGCTTTAAAATGTTCTCAAAAAATTTCATGTTGAAAGCTTTAAATTTAAAAAAAATTCTAAAACTTCCACTTTGAAAACTTTAAAAATCCTTCTACAATAAAGACTAAAAATATTCTAAAAATTTTCACCTTGAAATTTTCAAAAATATTTCTATAAAATTTGCGTCGAAAACTTTTAATATTCTTTGAAACAATTATTTAAAGGTCCTTCGAAATAATTCTTAAAAATTCACATTAATCCAAAATATTTTCAAAAATTCGACTTTGAAAACGTAAAATCCTTCTAAACTAAAAAATAAGATCCTTTGAAAAAATCCTAATAGTATTGAGGAAGTTAGCAATAAAAGCCTTCTGACAAATTTAACAAAAAACAATTTTACCTTGAAAGCTTCAAAAATATTTCTAAAAATTTAATTTGAAATGTTTTTTTAAAATATTGTTAAACATTCCACCTTCAAAGCTTTAAAATGAAAAAAAAAACCACAACAAAAGCTTCAAAAAGATTTCTAAAATGTACGTTGAAAACTCTAAAGATCCTTCGAAACAATTTTTACGAAAAATCTACGTTGGATGCATTAAGCATGTTATTTCTACTCCACATTGAAAAGATTTTAAGATTCCATATAAAAGGCGTCAGTAATATTCTTAAAACTTCCGCGTTGAAAGCTTTTAAGGACATTCGCAGAAAGTTTTAATTGTCATTTTAAAAAATGTTTTAAAACTCCACGTTGAAAATTCCATCTTAAGAGTTTTAAATATTTTCAAAATTTTGTCACTGAAAGCTTTAAAATTTTTCTTAAAATTCCACGTTAGAGCATAAAAAATTCAACATTGAAAGCGTTAAAAGAGTTCGCAAAATTATGCTTTCAAACTTTCTTAAACTTAAATATTTTCAATAATTTTGGGTCGACAACTTTAAAGCTTCTTCAAAAAAATTCTTAAAAATTTAAAAACTTGAAATGTGTTCTTAAATATTAAAATTGACAGATTTAAAGTTCCTTTACAGCTTGATTGTCCTTGAAATAAATGCTCTCCAAAACTCTACATTTCTTTAAAGATCCTTATTAAAAAAAATATTCTTTGAATCTCTATAGATCTAGCCGTTGTGGTCCTTGAAGAAATATTCTCAACAATCTGCCCTTGTTGCCAAAAATTCCTTAAAAAATATTTAAAAATAATATATTAATAATCCTTGAAAAACATTCAAGAAATGAATGAATTTAATGAACATCCATTAAAATTCTTTAAATTAAAACAATTAATTTGACATTTAAAAAATATTGTTAATCATTCATTAAGGTAATTTACAATATATTCATAAAAATTAAAAATACT
The DNA here is from genome assembly GCF_030504385.1 of Musca domestica. Classification (NCBI taxonomy): domain Eukaryota; kingdom Metazoa; phylum Arthropoda; class Insecta; order Diptera; family Muscidae; genus Musca; species Musca domestica. The sequence goes on along the minus strand of NW_026712445.1, from coordinate 704,114 downwards.
TCAAAATGTCTCTGTTGTTTCTTGACAGAAATACCACTGAAAGTGCAGTCTTAAATATTCTTAATGGCCCTCGAAAAATTATTCTTAAACAATCCCTGGGGCATATTTGCTTTCTTCCACTCCCATCCATTTCGGTCTTCCACAATTTCGCCATTGTAAAAAGTCCCATGTGTAGTATGAGTTATGTCAATATGTATACGCTTAATGAGGTTAATTATCAAACAGATTTCAATTCGATTAAATGTAATTAAAACGAAATTAAATGTTTATTTCATAACAAAATACAATGAATGACATATTCAATTGTGAGATTTCAATTTGAAAACGATTTTTTTTTTTGAAAATTACATTTAAATGTATTTTGAAAATCAGTGTCATAATTTCCATTTACTACATGATTAATTCTTTGTAATTGAACAATTCAAATATTACACTGCTGAGTATTAGTAACATAATTACATATATGCAATTGAGAATATTCATAAAGATAAATTCATTTTACTTCAAACTTTAATGTAATTGCATTTTGTCTCTATGTATATTGAAGTCATAACTTCAATGGCAATGCCTTCGTTCTTCTATGGCAAACCACAGACAGTAAATTTGAAATTGCAATACTTAACTTTCATTCGAACTTTATGTGAACACACTTCTAAGTACTTCACAATTCTTCTCTATCTTCTCAAGCCAATGCCAAATACTACTTCTCTTCCAACATTGCAACTAACTTTTGCAGATTACAATGTATTTATTTTTGAAACAGATATCATTTGCCTGTAAGGCACAATTACATTTGTATAATATTAATATAACTAAATTTTCGGAATACGGATAAACTCTTGCATACTGAAATACCGACTCACTCACATTCATTCAAATTTAATTTGCCGTAGTCATGCAATTTTGTTGAATCAATTATTTCACTTGTCCACAATTATTTATTACAATACATGCAGCTGTGACGGCAATGTCAGGATATTGAGGCGTATGACTGATATCAATACATATCCGCATGGGTGTAACTATCAAGAGAATTTTAATTTCGAATTGTTATTATTAAATTGAAATGTTTATGCCAATAAATATTACGAAGGATATTTTCCCTCAAGCCTTTAAAAGGCTTTGTTAGGGATATTTGTGAAGGACCTTTAGACACGATAGACCCGGTTTTTAAGGATATTTTTGAAGGACTTTCAGACATGATAAACCCAAATTCTTAAATAGTATATTTTTAACGATCTTCATAGCAAGAAACGTATATTTTTAACTAGTCTATTTTCAAGGACCTTCAAAGAAATCAAAATGCTTTTTTAAAGGATATTCATGCCTTTAGCCGAAAGACATTCATGCCTTTAGTCGTAGATTTTTTAAAAAATATATCTGAATGACCTTTAAGCCTATTAACGTGGATTTTTTAAAGCATATTTCATAAACCTGGATTTTTAAGGATATTTTTGAACTACCGTAGGATATGATAAACTCTGATTTTTTATAGTTTGTTCTCAAGGACCTTTGAAGCTATCAAGGTGGAGTTTTAAATAGCATTTCTTTCAGGGGCCTTAAAAGCAATCAACGTAAATTTTTAACGTTGAAGATCCAACGTTCAATATCCTTCAAAGCAATCAACGTGGATTTTTGAACAGTAATTTTCAAGGACCTTCGAAGCTAATAGCATGAATATTTAAATAGAATTTTCAAGGACCTTCAAAGCTTCCTACGTGGATATTTAAATAGAATTTTCAAGGAGCTTTAAACCTTTCAACTTGAGGTTTTAAGTATTGTTTTTTCGCTGAAGATGGTATTTTATAAAAATATTTTGCCGAAGGGCCTTTAAGCTATAAACGTGAATTTTTGGAATAATTTTCCAGAACATTCAGAAATATTTTTTTAGAAAAATGTTCAGGCCTTCAAGGATATTTTTTAAATACTCTTTATCATCAATTTTTCAGAATAATTTTTAAGGACCTTCGGCAATATTCTTTTTAACTTTTCATTGTGGATTTCTTTAGAAGGACCTTCAAGGCCATGAACGCGTGAATTTTAGAATAATTTTCCAATATTTTTTAAGGGGTATTTCAAAAAAATATTTTTCAAACGATAGGTAAATATCGACGTAAATTTTTTTGGATAATTTTTAATGTCCTGTCAACATGGATTTTTTGCGAATATTTTTTCAAAGACAGTAATGTGTTTTTTTTAGAATATATCTCTAAGGGACATTCAACCTGGTTTTTTTTTGGGGGGGAATACTCTTTGAAGGACGTTTTAAGGAGGAACGTGGATTGTTTAAAACAATTTTTCCAAAGATCTTCAAGACTTTCATCTCAAGCCTATTTTATAAAGGATCTACGTCCTGGACCTGAACGTGGATTTTTAAATCAATTTCCATTTAAGAAGCATCAAATCGATGACCTCATATTTTTTTAATTTTTATATGTTTTTTAATTTATTCAGGTCCCATTTATTATCCAATTGAGATGAAATTTTCCAAACAATATTTGTTTGGCCCAATGACGAACCCTATAGAAATTGATAAAAATCGCTTCAGATTTTAATATATAGCTCCCATACATATCTTCAACCGAATTTGAGGTGATTATGAACAAAATGACCAACATCAGCCCAAATGACCTGAATTTTGGCACATCCGACCGAATTCATCCTAGAAGAAAGTATGTCGAATTTGGTGAAAATCGGTTTAGATATAGCAATAGCTCCCATATATATATGTTTTATACGATTTGGTTTTAAAGTTCATCATATGGCGAAGAGCATTCCGCAACAATAATCTTTGGTGCCAGATATCAGATACAGCTCCCAAATAAGAGCCTAAAATTTTGTCAAGATCAGTTTAAATTTGGATAAAGCTCCCACATCCTTTAATCTTTATCCGATTTCAGGTTTTTTGTGCACAAAATGGCTAACATCAGTCCACGTGACCTGAATTTTGGCACATCCGACCGAATTCGTCGAGGCAAGTACATCGAATTTAGAGAAATTTTATCGAGATCGTGTTATATTTATATCGGATATTATTGTGCAAATAATGGCTAATATCAGCCCAAATGGAGTGAATTTCGGGATGTACTTTTCCATTCGGTGGAACTCGGCTCCGATATATATTTTTTTAATAGAATCCTTCTCGAAGTGATACCATGCACTCTATAGCAATGTCCTTTGGTATATAGGATAAAAATTGATTCAGAATTGGATATGCCTCCCGTATATTAGTTCCCTCTGAAATTAAATTATAACTGCTCTAAGGCCATAGGTTGATAGGTGGATTCTTTTGTAGATTCTTTTGTGTGCATAGTGGTGTAGGGTATCATATAGTCGGCCCCGGCCAACTTTTGATTTTTCCTTACTATTTTTGTTGCAAAAACTTTTTTTATATACTCTGTTTATCAATTAATGTTAGTTAAAATAAATAATAACCCAAATACGAAACTCATATTATCATCTAATTTGGAAATTTTGGTAAAAACCTTCAAAATACCGAAAATCGGGATGTATCGTTAAATGGGGGCTATACCAATATAAAAAATCCATGTTATAGCTATTAAAATATTCTCAATAATTTGAAGCTGAAAGCTCCGCTTTCCCATTAAATAAAAATTAAAAATATTCACGCAAATTCGACACTTAAACCTCTGCTGATGTTTCTAAAACAATATGAAAAATAATTTCAAAATTCCATGTTGATAATATTAATATCGCATGAATACAAAACTCGAAACTATTTTTCCTCTCCTCTCAAAAAATTTAAAAAATAATTTGCTTAAAATTCTTTTTTTTTTTTTTTGGGAAATAATATTTTCAAAAAATTAATTTTCCTCTCCTCTCCAAAAATTTCAACTTCAAAATTAAAGGGTTTATAATTTTTTTTAGAAAACCAAAGATTTCTTATTTAAATTTAAAACTTACAATTACAGTCCTGAAAGTCCTTATCAAAATTTTCCTAACATTCATAATTTAAATTTTCGATTCTTCCCCTCATTAACACTGGTTATTTCTAAATACTCCTTTTTCCCTATCCATAACGATTAAAAACTCCCCCACATTATCCTTGGATTCATTAAAATGTAATTACAATTCTATCAAATATTTTATGAAATTAATTGTTTCAACATCTTCTCTGGCATCCTCTATCATTTAGAGAAGAGAGAGTATGAGTTATATCAATACGTATACGCCATGAGGGTAATTAAGAACAGAATTGAAATTAAAGTTTAAATTTCCTTCAATTCGAAACTGCAATAGCTATAATTGTCAATGTAATAAATTCACATAAACATCAACACGCACACACGCACGCACACTCAACCACCCACCCACCTTCATTCATACAATTGTAATATGTAACTGCCAAAAAAATGTGTGTAACACTAATTTTATGATTTATTTAAAATGTATTCTTTAAACCTAATGAAAACCAAAACCAAAAACAACAACAAAATGTTAAACAAAAACAAAAGATAAATGTAATTTAAGTATTAAAATTAAGCAATTGGATTATTTAACTTTCCCCCCATCACCATTGTCCAAAGACATTATCACACTTTTCGACCCAACCCCCCTCCTCCCCCACAATTGTTACTATTCTTACTTACTACAAATTAACTATTCTTAATTTCCTACTTTTAAGGTGAAAAAAAAAACAAACAAATTTTGTACATAATCAGGTCTTTGTCCCGCACAAAGATTTTGAGAACACAAAAATGAATACTAAAGCAATTGGTTCTAAAGTTAATAGTTTTTAAGCGACAAACACAACAACAAAAAATACAATAGCAGTATAAACAAAGAATTACAGCAACAAAAATAAATACTTACTACCTACCTACTAAAGAAAACCAAAAAAAAAAAACGTTCAGAGACGAAACCCTAAAATACCTACAGATACGGATCAAAAGAGACCCCCTAAGGAAGAAAAAAAGAGGAAACTCAAAACTAGTTTTTAGTAATTGAAACAAAAAAAAGAAAATTAAAAACAAACAAAACCCCTAAATATAAACTAAAGAAGAAAAAAACTTATTAACATATAAGCCAAAAAAAAACAACAACAAAAACAGGAAGAACACGAAAATGAATACAATAGCAAACCAAAAAAAATGTTGTATTGCAAAAAATTAAAATAAAAAAAAATAAATTCCCTGGAGAAAAGTTATTTACATTTAGGTAAGAAAAACCCAAACACTATTTGAAATAAAATTGTTAATAAACTCACACACAGATGAAAAAAAAAATAAATTAAAACTACATTCCGTTCGACAAAGACAGATGGAGCGTTTAAGCCACACATTCACATCCCCCACACACATTGTACCAAGTTCACTGCCTTCCTTCCAAAGAAAAAACTAACCAGAAAAACGAAAACAAATGAGGAAACCCACGCAACAAATACAATATTTACTTTTCCTAACAAATCCATTTCCATGTAAAATAGTCAGGAAAAAAACGAAGGACCTTCAGAAAAAATATCATAACCACAATAATATCAGATATGGGTGGTTCCATGGATATAATTGGATTATACTTTAAAGTGAATATCTAGTAAATCAATACATTTAGAATATCTTAAACAAGTTATAACATCGAAAGAAAAAGTTCGGGACAAAAATAAAAAAAATTCCCAGCAAAAAATTCAATACCATTCAATCTTCTTCTACTTCTATACCTATAAAAGAGGCAAATGTTTGTACGTTTGATAGTTTGTTTGTAATTTATGGACTCCAAAACCGCTGAACAGATTTTCCTGAAAATTGCCAAGTATTCCACAATATCGCCTGAAAGTAAGATAGGCTATATATATTTTTTTTAAATTCACTTAGAACTGGAGATATAGCATCAGAATCGGAGGTAACTTCAAAAAAAAAATTGATTTTATATGCACATATCTACTGATCTATTACAAGCACAGTCTCCAAATTTGGAATGTGTAACGAATGTGTAATTTGAAACAAAAGTAAATTTGACAAATTATATTAAAATCGATTCAAATTTGGATATAGCTCCCATATATATGTTTTCGGTCGATTTCATGTATTTGATTTCAGGTACTTGATGCATCAAACACGCTATGTATCCCCAATTTCACGATTATTTTTTTCAGGGTTTGAAATAAAAAGTAGACACTAGCACTAAAATACAAATCCGTAACCCAATTCTATAATTTGGCCATTGTTACAGGTTTACACTGATTAATGAGGCATCACTCTTGCATCGTTCCACCCAAAAATCCTTGTCAATTACACTGCACAACACAAAAAATATTAACGGGGAAAATCTAGCAAATTATGAAAGTTTAGCTAAAGAAAGACACTTTTATCGGTGTTTTGAAAGTTTACATCGCAAAGCAACCTAAATAGAGGCGTTAAGTTACCCCACCCCCTCTTCTACACTTTTGGAAATTTTCAGATGGAGATAAGTACATTTTAAATGTCTTCGACAATATCGCAGTAAAAAATCGAAAAATAGTTAGATAAAAAATTTCAACCCTCAAGCGATTCAACAAAGGGGTATTTTTGGTCCCTTTTAAAATGTAAAAATATTCTACAAAATTATTTGTTATAAAATTCTGCAGTACCTTTGAATGTGCTATTTGACTCATATTTCGAATTTCGAACTAATCAAGTATAAAACACATGTTTAGTATTCTGCTTTCCAAGTAAAAATGGCCTGCTCTCATAGCCCGCAGATATAGGTTAATGAGGAGTGCGTTGAGTAAAATCAGGAAGACAATTAATTCAAAATGATAAGTGTAACGACAGACTTTTTTATAGATTCGAGCCTAATGCAAATTGAGGCGACTGCAGATTCCTATAGGTAGTTAGTCCAATTTGTTATTTGTTTATCTTGTCAGCGAGAGTATCTCAGTAGCTATTTGCAACCCATACTTATTCAATTGCTTTGGTACAAGACGAATTTGAGAGTAAATCTCACTTTCTCAATGTTCGTAATGTGTAAATGTATTTTTTAGAAAATTGATTATAATCTTTCTGCGTGGAACGAAGAGCCATCCTGGTGAAACAAAATGTTACCAATATCCTCCTCTTTAATTTTTATATGCAAAATTTCGTTTAACATGGCCCGATAACATAACGGCCACTCCTTATTCATTTTCGAAGAAAAATGGCCCAATTATCCTCGACCGTATACGGATCATAGTCCAGGATAATTGGTCACCAGTGACTCCCCAGTGAAACAAATGTCGAATTTCCGACGCGTCTGACCGGCGTCGTCTGAACGAATTAGAAATTTGTCTGAAGTTGTTTTTTTCTTGTTGTAGAGTTGGGGTCCGTTTCTATCTCTCTCGCTCTTTGAGATATCTTAAATGTACCTCATCGAGATAACGGTTTTAGATCCAATGTCTTTTTGGACGAAATACCTTTTATTGGCGTCGATCTAGTCATGTCCTCTTTGGTCGGCTGGTTTGCGCTATAACGCTCGAAGATCGCAATGGGTACTACTTGCTATACATGGAAATTGCCTGTATATATCCACGACTTTGTCTAGCCCCCACATTATGCTACCTTCCATTATTCAGTATTTTGATGACATTCGGCCCTATTACGGTTGTCATCGTCAGTATTAGGGTTGTCGTTTTTTGTCGATAGCGATTGTCGATAGAACAGTCGACTTGAAGTCGTTTTTAGAGAATAGGTGTGTCTGGTTACTTTTCCTGCAGGAATTTTCCAGCAACATCTTTCTGAAAGAGTAAAGTAGTTTTACTCTCTTTTGCAAGGAAATTATGAAAAGTAAAGAAACGGTATTCCTGCAGAAGCTTGCAACTAATCAGCTGATTTGTCAAAACAAACCAATTTGCCCCCCATTAAAATAATTGAACGAAAGGAACCACCGCCAATTTCACAAGTTTTATAAATAAAAAGGAAATTGACAATAAAATAAAAATATGACCAATATAAGGAAGATAGATTAAATGTGTTCCGCGGAATCCTTTAAACCTGTTGCTAATGGCATTTGTCTAAAAATGTTGGAAATAGTCTTTTATTTTCTTATTACATATTAATATTTATGTTTTTCACATTTTGTAAAGTTGTTCTCCAAAAACAATTAGTCTTGCTAATTCCAAAACAATATTTTCAAATTAAAATCACAAAAAGAAATAAATAAACAATAGTAAACACCTGATTGAATGTCGATGAATGAGAAGAAGAAGAGTTGTAAGAGATTGCAAAAAGAAATTTGTCCAGCAAGAATTTGCAAACTCTCACTGAAAGAACTGTCAAAATTTCTCTCTCCAACCGCTATCTTTTGCAGACCCGCCCCTTTTGTTAACCCGAAAGGTTAACAGACGACTTCCAGTAACAATTTGTAACAATTGTTACAAATTTTAGGGTAACCAGACACTCCTAATATCCGTCGCTGTATAAAATTGTGACTACATTGTATTTCTTAGTCGACGTTGATATTTTAACCAATTTGTATTTGACATTTGACCATGAAAATAACAACAGCAAAACAATTTGGAAATATTGAAGTCATGAAGTCTACTAGAAAAATTTTTTCCCGGAGGAAGGTAATTTGATTCCGGGAAACTATTAATATAATTCCACAGATTTTTGACTCAAAAGTCCGGGTTCAAGATCCGGGTTTGAACCGGATCTACTTACCTGATATAAGCTATACCTATATTGCTTATGAAAATAAGTATCCACATTATGGGTCCGAAGGCCGGCTACTTACAACTGTTAAATTGAGAAAACGTTAGTTCGCGTAGCCGGTTGAACATACCCAGAAGAAAATATCTCTGGACCCAGAAAAGGTATTAGCACAAATTGTAGAATTTTGGAAAGGTAAGAGTGACAGCTATAATTTGGTTGCTGACCCCCATAATGGGACCTTTTTCTGGGTTTTTTGTGGGTTTTATAAAAATCCATAATTTGACTATAAAGTCAGACATGATATGGAACGCATTTATGATATTCATGTTTTCCCTATATTTTTTCTGAAAGAGAAGAAATTAGAATTCAAAACACAAACAAAGTTTTATCTTTTTTGTCAAAAACAAGGGAGTGTTGCCAACGTTTTTTAAGTTGTTGCCAACTTGTATTTTAAACTGTCGATGTCGCTTCTATGCCTTACCGTAATACCATTTTTTAGTCGAAGCAACGGCGACTTGTATATAACGTCGACGACGACTATAGAAACGACAACCGTAATTGGGCCGATTAGCTACATTTTTCAATAGAATTCCAGAATGTGTCCCATGTTGATCATTTTTGGCACAAAAATTCTTTACCCTACCCGAAGCATGCTTGCTAAGTTGCAGCAAAATATATTGTTAAAAAATATGGTTCAAGGAATTCACATCGGGTGTAGGGATTTATAGGACCTATAAAATGTCAAATAACAGTCCATTTTCATAAAAAGAAAACATCCAAAATCATGCCTAAACGTAGACCTTTTCTCACAAATTTTTAGTTACATTATTCTTTACTCATTATGAAGCTTCACTACAAAAAGTCAGGTCGATTAGTTGTATGGAAACATTTTTGTTATAACTTCCCATACATGTGGGGCCACTGTGCATTATTGGCGGTCAATGCGGTTAAGATGTTGTTGGCGGAACCCATGTTGATGATCGACAACTGGATAGCTATTTCAAATGCTTGAAATTGGTCAGGTACGAACATATTATTCAGACCTTAGGATTGAAGCGATCGGCTAAAGACATATTAAAAACTTAGGTATGTAAAATTTCGAATGGTCTTCACAATTTCCACCTTTATTATAGCGAAATGGTTGGACAGTTCTCCGAATGACTTTCAGAAATAATGTCAAGTAGCTCGCCATAATGCAGGGTTCAAACCGGACGGCGTGCTTATACGGAGAAGCTGGGACTCTAGTGAAATGTATGTTTGACAAATATCGACATTGGTTACACAATAGGGCAATGGAAAACGAAATCCTGTAATATCGCGATTCACCGACCTAGTAATTTTTTTGCCGTTTTTAACAAATTTAGGATGTTGTTAACATGAGCCGCTAGAATTTTCCATCCAAAGGTGATTCGTGCTCCCAAAAATCTATCCGATTTTGAGTATACAAAAATCATCTTCTGTGTTATCAAGATTTGAAAAGGTTGTCTAAATTGAATGAATATTTAGTATGTTTAAAAAAAATTCTCAATACTTTCTAGATTTTTTTTCAAAAGCCTCCAAATAAACTTTATGGAACCACCTATACTAATACAATAACAATTTGGAAATTAAATAACAATTTAGTTTATGAAAATTTTAAGCGAATTTGCCATTAACAGAAAAAAACATTAATAAAGAAGAAGTGAAAGCAAATTGTGACTAAACGATTGTTAACATTAACTAAAAGTAAAATAAAAGAAAGAAAATAAAAAACAAAAATAAAACCAAAAAAAAACATTTAATACAGATTAGAAATAATTAATAAAGAAATACTTAATAAATATTTTAACGTTACTCTAGAAGATAAGTGTTTGGACAGCAAACTATTGCATTAATAAGAAATAAAAAAAGAAAAAAAAACAAAACAAAACTACAACAAAAAATAACATCATATACATACTCGTAATTTAAGAAACAAAAAACATAAATAACAGAATTAAATTAATATAAATTAAAAAAAAAAAAATAGATACCAAAAAAATATAAAAATGGAAAATTGTTTAATATTTAATAATAAAAAATTATTAAAAAATAACATTGTTTATTATAATAATAAGAAAAAAAGAATGCAAATTAATAATGAAAAAATAACAAATTATTTATAAAAAATTAGTTAAGTCAAAATGCAAAACCTATAAAAGATTTAAGGAAAACCACAAAACTTAAGCATGGTTGGGGACTAAAATAAAATAACAACGATATTAATAAAAACAATTATAGTATCGAATTAAAAATTAAATAAATTATTAAAATATAAGTTTAAAAGTTCCGGAACTTCCGGCATAAAATACTTTCCTCAGTTTTTGTTTCAAAACACAATAGGTGTTATTGAAATTTAAAAATATTTCCAAGCGGGACTTTTCAACTTATGTTTTAAAAAAATCAAGTCAAAAGAGATTAAAAATGGAAGAAGACGATGAAGAAGAAACCATTACAAACAGTTAACTTACATTTAGTCTTTTAGTAACATTAACAAATTTAATTTAATTCGAAACCAAGAGGAAAACACCCCCCCTAAAAAACAAGCATTAAAATGAAACCAAGGGAAGAACGCAACAATTTACGAATGTTTGAAATTTAAAACAAAACAAAAAAAATTAAAATTATTAAAAAAAAAACAACATAAAATCTAAAACGACGAATAACAAACGATCGAAATATGCTGAGGAGATTAAATGAAAACATGTTAAGTTAAATAATATGAAGTTAATGCAAAATGAGTAAAACAAAAAAAACTGAAAAAGAAGAAGATTATATTTAAATTGTAAATAAAATAAAAAATAAATTAAAAATTGAAACCAAACAAAAAAAAATAAAACAAAAAAACACATAACAAAACTTATTTTTTACTCAAACAAAACAAACAACCAACAACAAGAAGAAGAAAAACCAAAAGATAAAAAACAAAAATGAAATGAACATTTAACAGAACAACAACAACAACAAAAACATTTATTATTTCTTTAAAGGAATTTAATAAATTTAACAAAAATGAAAAATTACTAACAAAACAAGATGAGTTTTTTCCTATTTCTTCAAGACGGGATTCGAAGGTAGGTATCCAAACAATTATTTTCAAAAAAAAAAAAAAGAGCTAAAAAATGGTTCTTCCTTGAAAAAAAAAATTATTTAAAAATCCACGTTTATAGGCTGGATGAGACTTGAAAAATATTCTTTAAAAATCCACGTTTATAGGCTGGATGAGACTTGAAAAATATTCTTTAAAAATCCACGTTTATAGCTGGATGAGACTTGAAAAAATATTCTTTAAAATCCACGTTTATAGGCTGGATGAGACTTGAAAAATATTCTTTTAAAAATCCACGTTTATAGGCTGGATGAGACTTGAAAAATATTCTTTAAAATCCACGTTTATAGGCTGGATGAGACTTGAAAAATATTCTTTAAAAATCCACGTTTATAGGCTGGATGAGACTTGAAAAAATATTCTTTAAAAATCCACGTTTATAGGCTGGATGAGACTTGAAAAAATATTCTTTAAAAATCCACGTTATAGGCTGGATGAGACTTGAAAAAATATTCTTTAAAAATCCACGTTTATAGGCTGGATGAGACTTGAAAAATATTCTTTAAAAATCCACGTTTATAGGCTGGATGAGACTTGAAAAAATATTCTTTAAAAATCCACGTTTATAGGCTGGATGAGACTTGAAAAATATTCTTTAAAAATCCACGTTTATAGGCTGGATGAGACTTGAAAAAATATTCTTTAAAAATCCACGTTTATAGGCTGGATGAGACTTGAAAAAATATTCTTTAAAAATCCACGTTTATAGGCTGGATGAGACTTGAAAAAATATTCTTTAAAAATCCACGTTTATAGGCTGGATGAGACTTGAAAAAATATTCTTTAAAAATCCACGTTTATAGGCTGGATGAGACTTGAAAAAATATTCTTTAAAAATCCACGTTTATAGGCTGGATGAGACTTGAAAAAATATTCTTTAAAAATCCACGTTTATAGGCTGGATGAGACTTGAAAAAATATTCTTTAAAAATCCACGTTATAGGCTGGATGAGACTTGAAAAAATATTCTTTAAAAATCCACGTTTATAGGCTGGATGAGACTTGAAAAAATATTCTTTAAAAATCCACGTTTATAGGCTGGATGAGACTTGAAAAAATATTCTTTAAAAATCCACGTTTATAGGCTGGATGAGACTTGAAAAAATATTCTTTAAAAATCCACGTTTATAGGCTGGATGAGACTTGAAAAAATATTCTTTAAAAATCCACGTTTATAGGCTGGATGAGACTTGAAAAAATATTCTTTAAAAATCCACGTTTATAGGCTGGATGAGACTTGAAAAAATATTCTTTAAAAATCCACGTTTATAGGCTGGATGAGACTTGAAAAAATATTCTTTAAAAATCCACGTTTATAGGCTGGATGAGACTTGAAAAAATATTCTTTAAAAATCCACGTTTATAGGCTGGATGAGACTTGAAAAAATATTCTTTAAAAATCCACGTTTATAGGCTGGATGAGACTTCAAAAAATATTCTTTAAAAATCCACGTTTATAGGCTGGATGAGACTTGAAAAAATATTCTTTAAAAATCCACGTTTATAGGCTGGATGAGACTTGAAAAAATATTCTATAAAAATCCACGTTTATAGGCTGGATGAGACTTGAAAAAATATTCTTTAAAAATCCACGTTTATAGGCTGGATGAGACTTGAAAAAATATTCTTTAAAAATCCACGTTTATAGGCTGGATGAGACTTGAAAAAATATTTTTTAAAAATCCACGTTTATGGTCTGGATGAGACTTGAAAAAATATTCTTTAAAAATCCACGTTTATAGGCTGGATGAGACTTGAAAAAATATTCTTTAAAAATCCACGTTTATAGGCTGGATGAGACTTGAAAAATATTCTTTAAAAATCCACGTTTATAGGCTGGATGAGACTTGAAAAAATATTCTATAAAAATCCACGTTTATAGGCTGGATGAGACTTGAAAAATATTCTTTAAAAATCCACGTTTATAGGCTGGATGAGACTTGAAAAATATTCTTTAAAAATCCACGTTTATAGGCTGGATGAGACTTGAAAAATATTCTTTAAAAATCCACGTTTATAGGCTGGATGAGACTTGAAAAAATATTCTTTAAAAATCCACGTTTATAGGCTGGATGAGACTTGAAAAAATATTCTTTAAAAATCCACGTTTATAGGCTGGATGAGACTTGAAAAAATATTCTTTAAAATCCACGTTTATAGGCTGGATGAGACTTGAAAAAATATTCTTTAAAAATCCACGTTTATAGGCTGGATGAGACTTGAAAAAATATTCTTTAAAAATCCACGTTTATAGGCTGGATGAGACTTGAAAAAATATTCTTTAAAAATCCACGTTTATAGGCTGGATGAGACTTGAAAAAATATTCTTTAAAAATCCACGTTTATAGGCTGGATGAGACTTGAAAAAATATTCTTTAAAAATCCACGTTTATAGGCTGGATGAGACTTGAAAAAATATTCTTTAAAAATCCACGTTTATAGGCTGGATGAGACTTGAAAAAATATTCTTTAAAAATCCACGTTTATAGGCTGGATGAGACTTGAAAAAATATTCTTTAAAAATCCACGTTTATAGGCTGGATGAGACTTGAAAAAATATTCTTTAAAAATCCACGTTTATAGGCTGGATGAGACTTGAAAAAATATTCTTTAAAAATCCACGTTTATAGGCTGGATGAGACTTGAAAAATATTCTTTAAAAATCCACGTTTATAGGCTGGATGAGACTGAAAAATATTCTTTAAAAATCTACGTTTATAGGCTGGATGAGACTTGAAAAAATATTCTTTAAAAATCCACGTTTATAGGCTGGATGAGACTTGAAAAAATATTCTTTAAAAATCCACGTTTATAGGCTGGATGAGACTTGAAAAAATATTCTTTAAAAATCCACGTTTATAGGCTGGATGATACTTGAAAAAATATTCTTTAAAAATCCACGTTTATAGGCTGGATGATACTTGAAAAATATTCTTTAAAAATCCACGTTTATAGGCTGGATGAGACTTGAAAAATATTCTTTAAAAATCCACGTTTATAGGCTGGATGAGACTTGAAAAAATATTCTTTAAAAATCCACGTTTATAGGCTGGATGAGACTTGAAAAAATATTCTTTAAAAATCCACGTTTATAGGCTGGATGAGACTTGAAAAAATATTCTTTAAAAATCCACGTTTATAGGCTGGATGAGACTTGAAAAAATATTCTTTAAAAATCCACGTTTATAGGCTGGATGAGACTTGAAAAAATATTCTTTAAAAATCCACGTTTATAGGCTGGATGAGACTTGAAAAAATATTCTTTAAAAATCCACGTTTATAGGCTGGATGAGACTTGAAAAATATTCTTTAAAAATCCACGTTTATAGGCTGCATGAGACTTGAAAAAATATTCTTTAAAAATCCACGTTTATAGGCTGGGTGAGACTTGAAAAAATATTCTTTAAAAATCCACATTTATGGCCTTGATAGTCCTTGAAAAAATATTCTTTAAAAATCCACGTTTATAGGCTGGGTGAGACTTGAAAAATATTCTTTAAAAATCCACATTTATGGCCTTGATAGTCCTTGAAAAAATATTCTTTAAAAATCCACGTTTATACGCTTGATGGAATTCAAAAAATACATTCTTTAAAAAATCAAAGTTTATGGCTCCGTTGGTCCTTGAAAAAATATCCTTTTGAAATCCACGTTTATGGCCCTAATATTCATTGAAAAATGTTCTTTACAAAATCCACGTTTATGGCCTTAATGGTCCTGGAAAAATTAGTTTTATTCTCCACGATGATAGACTTAGGTCTTGATTTCTTCTTTTAAATAAAACTCGTCATTTTTATCTCAAGGCGGACGCAAAAACACTTTTTATATGCTTTTATTTTTTATATATTGTTAAGTGTGTATTTGTGTGTGTGTAAATATTTAATCGAGTCATGGAAATTGTGTCTTTATAATTGAGGGAAAATTACAGTTTCCGTTTGAGTAACGAGTAATGTACCAACAAACAACTTTTCATAAAATAAACTAATACAATGTTTGCATTAAATTGCAATAAAATATGGTGGTAAGTACTGTGATATACCCAAATAATGGTAACTTTAACTCCAATGAAAAAAGGAGTAAAAAATTTACCATTTAACGATAGGTTTCACAGTACTTAAATAGGGAGACATAGTTATGTGTTAGAATATGGGGCGGCTTAGGTTAACAATCAGTTACAACCATATCGTCATTGTCATCTTCGACCTCATTGCCACGTCCTTCACGTATGCGTTTTAATTTACGCTTCAAAATCATAATGCCTGAAATGAAGAATATTATTAATTTGAATTTGTAAGTAAAGCCAAAGTGCTTACATTTAATGGCCTGATAGGCCTTGGTCGACGAACTCTCCGTTCCCGTTGCCGCCATATTACTGCTATTTAGTTTTTCATGCGCCAATTTCACTTCTAAATACGCTTTTTTCAAGGTCTTGAAATGACGATGTTCACTTGAATCCTTTAGCAAGATACACTTGGCTGCCGATCCTTCGCCCGAACAATCAGCTGGTGTATTGTGGTAAATTTGATGATAGAAATATTGTAGAATTGGTGAATTCCAAATACTTAGGCCATACCACAGCCATATGACAATATTTAGGCTAATTTTGAAATTCTTGGCAAACAGAGTTGGTACCAAATACTTAAAGGGCAGCAAAGTGATGAAGACATGGAACCTAGGAGGGAAAAGGGATAATTTTTTATACAAGGTATTGAGAGCCAAATTTAAAAAAAAAAAAGTTTTGAATTACCAGGCAACTAATGATGTGATTTTTGCTTACCATGATGCAATACGAAATCCCAAGAATATCTGATACACCAAAATATTTCTCTTCGAATTTTGCAATGCTAAAAGACTGAGAATTTCTGTAATGATATTATAGATTCCCAAAATGAGGTTAACACCCACAAAATAGTTTTCATATCTGAAAAAGAGTGGTTGTTTCAGTTTAAAATATAAATAATAAAATGTAGAACTTTACCTGTAGGTATCAATGGCCACCAATGACATTAAAAAGAGAGCCTTTGATGCCGACTCCAAGTAATCAGATTCTTTGAAATCCAACATAGCACCATGTAGATAAAATGTTATAATAAACAGCGAATAGAATTGAAATTTTTCACATTGCTGCGATTTATAAAATATGTGATCTTCAGATGAATAGAATAGAGAGTAACGTCCTTGATTCTTAAGCAGCTGAGGCAATATCACCCATTCATTATACATGTACAGGAAGAGAGTACATGCAGCATAGAAGGCTATATTCCAGATGGAACGGGAAAATTGTTTACGTTTATAGTATTTGATATTCGAAGTTTTGAGAAAGACCTGAAAAGGAGGGAAACAGGTTAAAGTTAATTTCTTTGAAATATACAAAAATAAAGTTCTAAAATAATTAGGGTATAATTGGCGAAATCAAGATCTGCAATACAGACATAGATCGGAATACTGTAAAAAGGATGGAAGCACTTTACGTTGTTCGTCCTTATGGCGCCAACGAAGACGGTTTTGAATTTTCTATTTTTTTCTCCTCACCTTTATGAGACATAAATTCTCAAGTTATGGGTGCTTGTAGCTCCAGCCAAGACGGTATTGAATGTCTCTATTTCCTTCTCATAGTCATGAGACATAAAATTTACAAATCATGGGTCTCATGCAGCTATGGGTCTCATGCAGTGATGACTTTCTGATGTTTTTTGCTACATTTTTTCACGGATTTGTCTAAAATGGGTTTTTGTAGGTTACAATGAGTCCTAGTTCCGGTGGCCAAACATTGTATGTATAAGTTCACGTTTTTGTATAGCCCCCATATAAGAGTACTTCTAGATATTTCGTATTTTAATGATTTTTTCCACATTTTTCCACGGATTTGTCCAAAAATTGGTATTTGTAATTCGTAATGGGTCCTACAGTTTTAAACCTGACAGTTTTAAACCTGAGCCATGTGACAAATAATTGACGGAATTTCAATTTTAAGATTAAAATTATAGTTGGCAACGCACTATATCCAACGACTAACATGAACCATTTAGCTTCGACACAAACCCGCTTGGCAATCACAATAACTTCGTCTGCTGATGAAATATAGAGCAAGGCCGGCTGCCAATTAGCGGCGATGCATCTGTGCAACTAGAAAAACTATAAAATGGATTAGAAATATCATTTCAGTTCCTAGCAATGCTTTAGAATATACCTTACACAAATAGCAACAATTATTATTATGGATATTCTGGGTTATATGTATGGTCAAGAAAAACATTGACGCCGGCCATCTTAAATTGCACTTCTCCCGACTTTCTTTTCTTTTCGCAATAAAAATACAACAACTCTACAGATAAGTTATTTGGTTTTGTTATTAAAAGCAATCAATCAATAACAATTTTTCATTCGTCCAACGCGAGTGCAACAGCCCACCGGGTCGGCAAACAAAGTGCAATATTTCAAGTATTCTACTGAAAGGTAATTCTTTCCTTTTCTCTGGTGGCTGACAAGCCCCGATAAATCTATTTTTAATTACCACCAAGGATGTTCCGCACACACAACACCAATCGAACTTACCTGAAACAAATTGTGAAAACCAACAAAACCAAAGCTGAAGAGTAGAAATATCCAGAAAACTGCATTGGCCAAATAATTGAAATTGATATTCTCCACAAAGGCATCGAAACGATCTGTGGTTATGAGATACTTCAGTGGTAAAAAGAAGTTACTAATTTCCTCAGCCAGGGAGGGTTTGCCGGATCTCATGTCCAGAATACTCATTGTTGGGCCTTTAATTTGTGTATTTCCACTTGATTTAATGCAAACGTTTCAGGTGGCTCAGAGAGCAAATTGTGTTGCACATTTTTTTCTTGTTAAAATTATCAGCTTTGTGCTGGTCTCTTTTTTGTTTGGGCGATGGCAAAAAAAACTATTTCTTCTACATCTGTTTTGGCTGGTGGTGCTTTGCAGTGACGACGCGATTTGTTTTGTTTATGAAAACAACTAAAAACTAGAACAGCTGTAATTCCAATTGAGTGGGGTGGTGAAACAAAGTCGTGTTATGTGTTTTTTTTAACGCCGTTTACTTTTTCTAATAGCGCAACGCCGTCTTATCAGTGTTGTCATTGTGGTGATTTTTGGATGGAAGTAATTTGGAGTTGCATTACAAAAACAAAAAAAAAAAACAAAGATATCGAAAAAAATTGCAAAACTAGTAGATTCTTGCAGGTTTTGAAACAGAGAATTTGTTCTAACATGTGGTGTGTTCCAGAACTGCTAGAATGTAAAAGTTTTTACTAGGATATCCGATTTTCCGTTTATGATATCGAAAAAATTTTTCAAAACTAGTAGATTCTTGCAGGTTCTGAATCAGACCAATACATACCAAATACAACAATTGAACAATATTAATTAAAATAAGTAATTTTAATTGAAACTTTTATAATTTGCAGCCTAATTTCTAAAAAATGGATAAAATAAGGGTAAGTAACATCATAAGTAAATCCAACTTAAATTCTTCATTTATCACAAATAACACACATGGTTGGGGTCTTACTTACACTACAGAACTTACCACGACTGGCCCGCATTAAAAACTATCCCACAAATCCCATTGAAATGTTCAAAAACGTACTGGAAAGGGTTAAGCCACCTCACATCTTTCCCATGAATTTGGCCACATTGGATAAGTAAGTTACTGGCAATATTTTCTTTGTAATTTTTGTTAATAAATTTAAATTCCAATTTTAGCGAATTTGGCGTTTTAAATCGTGCGGTAATATATCGCGGCCTGCTGGATGATTCATGGATATGTTTTGTAACCGAACGTAATTCCCGAAAATATCAAAATCTTAAAGAGAATCCCAAATTGGGTTTAACCATGCTCTTCTATCCGGATGCCCATAGAGTTGAGGCGAAGGACGTCATGCCTGAGGTATGGCAAATACGTTTAATGGGTGCCGAAGCTGTAGAATTGGATGAAGAACAGTTGAAAATACTATGGCAACAGGAACCGCTGCTTGCCAAAATACGCAGTCACATTTGTGAATGTGGTAAACCGAGTAATATCGCAGAGCTTGAGAAGCTGTTACAAGAACAGCTGGCCATAATGGAAAAGGAAAAACGGAAACCGGAACAAACGAAAACATAGTAAGAGAATTATTATGTGTTTAGAAGCCATTAGAATATGTTCTGTTCCAGAACTGCAAGAATGAAAAACTTATCTCCACGATAACCGATTTTTCCTTTATTATATCGAAGAAAATTGAAGAACTAAAAAAAGGGTTCCCATCCCTGATTTCTGTGTATACAATGGATTTAAGGAAATACATAAAATACTTTTTTGACTGGCTTAAGGCTTTGGGTGTCTTCTTCGGAAAAGAAGAAAGGAACGTAAGGCCAAAATCGAACCAAAGTACCCTAAAACTCCTATGTTTCTATACGAAGAAGACAGACGATGACTTAATTTCGTCAAAAAAAACTTTTTATGTATTCTCAGCTTTATAATATAAATTTGACAACTAGATGTTGTCAAACGAAAACTTTTGAAAAAAATGTAATCATATGAGTATGATAGAGCCTACGAATTTCTAATTTTTGTCTAATATATTACATGGAGCCCCACCCGAAACAAATTAATGGAATTTTTCTCTTATTTTATTTCCAGTACTGGCTTTAAAATCATACCCAAATATTGGGATTTCTATATGTCGGAGCCGAATACGATTGCTGATCGGTTGCAATATAAACAAGGGGAAAATGGTGAATGGCAGGCCTATCACGTTGATGCCTAATTGAAAACAATACATAATAATAACAATACTATATTTTTTGTTATTAATTTTTATTATTTATATTATTATATTTATAACGTAACACATTTTCTTTATTATTTGTTGTAAAACATTTTGCAAAGAAGGGTCAAGGACAAAAAACAATGGTTGGTGTACACAAATCAAAATGTTAACTTTTCATAACTAACAATAAAAATACATTTTACAAACAAAATGTAATAATTAATAATATTATTTAAATAAATATACCATGTAAATACATACACACGCCCACATACATTTCTGTGTGGGTGTGTAGTTAATAATTCGTTGTTGTCTTATTTGATAACTTTAAAGGACTCTGCTTAAAATTAAATTAACTTTTTGGAGAGAAAAAAATGTTGAAATAAAATTTTAAATAGAATATTTTAAATAGACCCAAAAAATTATTATTGCAGGCATTCAGTTGTACTCATTCACACAGTCTCAAGCATACAAAACAAGCGTTCCAGTTTTAAAATTTATTAAATAATTTAAAAAGGAAAAATCCTTATTCGAAATAATTTTGAAATAAAGTGTTAAGTTATTGTAAAACACAGTCGAACACGATTTTAACAAAATCGTTTGTGAGGCCTACAGAAACAGCTCTATAATTTGAAGACCTATGGCAGATTTTTTTTCTATGAAAGACATTTAGAAATAGTTGCGGTGATAGAAGGCCTGTAGATGGTCACCTATTTACAGGAGACCTAGATAATGTCGCCTGTTTGTGGAAGGTTTGTAAAAATCCTCTCATCCATTGAAGAACTGTAGGAGGTTTTCCACAAAAGACCAAGATCAGAACGTGTTCGGTAACATTTTTTAAATAAAACTGATTTTTTTAATTGTTCCTGTAAAAAATAGGAAGAAGCTCCATTAAAGGTCTATAAAAGGCCTAAGTAAGATATCAATAGAAACCCCTCTATTTGTAGAAGACCTATAGAGGGGCATATATCTCTCATGGTCTCTGGAAGCTCCATTAAAAACCTATAAAACGCTTAAGTAAGAGATCAAAAAACCCCTGTATTTGTTGAAGACCTATGGAGGGGCTTCTATGTATTGAAGACCTCACGTGGTGTCTGAAGGAGACTTTTGGGAAGCATTTAATCTTTGGATAGCCTGTAGAAGCTCCATTAAAGGCCTATAAAACCCCTAAGTAAAAGATCAATATCAACCCCTATATTTGTAGAAGACCCTTAGAAGCCTACAGAAGCCTTTTGGGAGACCTTTAACCTTTAGATAACCTATTGAAGGTAGTCTACCAGTAGAGCTTCTTTGGGATGTATTTTACCTACATATATAGGACCTCGGTAAGGTATTCGGTCTTTAGTAGACCTCCGAAAGACATTCAATGTTCAAAAACATACTGCAAACTATTTAAGTCATTTGGATAACCCCATGGAAGGTATTCAGAGGACCACAGAAGACCTCTAGAAAAAATCTTCCTACGGAAGACCTCTTAAATATCCTAGAGAAGGTCTTATATTTATATAATATCTATGTAAAATCTGAAAGATCTTTGGAACTCTGAATGTTATTTTATATAAAGAAGACTTCTCAAATACCGTCTACCCATGGAGGATCTCTGGAATGTATACAAAGAATACCTCTGGGATGTGTCTATCAAAAAAGTACTACGAAAGTCCTCAATATTTAGAAGACCTCTGAAGAGTGATATGTCTATAGAAGATCTCTGGAATATATTGTATGAACACCTGTGTAAAATCTGACAGATCATTGGAAAATCATATAGAAGTCCTATGAATAGTATTGTATCTAAAGAAATATTCTCGAATATCATATACCTGTGGAGAATATCTATATTCCGTCTATAAAAAATTTCTGGGGTGTGTCTATCAAAAGGACACCTGGAATAGTTAGAAGACCTCTGGGATTCTTTTATACATAGAATAGATGTTGGAAACGTCTACTGATCTCTGAGATGACCTTTCTGTTTGTTATCGAGAGAACACTTCTTTCTATAGAGGACTCTGGAAGCATTTAATTTTGGAAGGCCTCTAAAGGGTTTTTGTCTGTGGAATACGATTTTAAGGCCTTTTATCTGCAGAGGAAGACCTCTTAAAAGTGTTATACTTAATGATCCCTGAATAAACCTTTCGTCTGGAAGATCTATGGAAGGACTGCCAAAGTCTCTAGGATGTCGGTTATGTATGAAGAATATCTGGAAAGTTTTTCTTCTTTAGAAGATATTTTTCTACATAGGACTTCTGAGTTGTCCATTATTTACAGAAGACTTCTAAGAGGACTTTTATTTATAGAGCCTCTGAAAGCCATGGATGGTCTTTTACAAATGTTTCTTCAGGCCTGAGTACATCCAACTTAAATACCAAAAGATTCTCCGAAATCGGGTTCGACTGCATACAGAAATATAATTTAACACCTACATGGATAGAGAAACAAGATTGTTTTAAACAGTTTTTTTTTTCAAGAAAACCCTCCTAAACCTTTTTTTAGATAAAACAAATTAAATGAGAAGCACATAAAGGCTAGTTCTATTTACATGCGTAGACATGTAGGTTTTAAGCCTATAAACATATTTTAAGGACATTACAATTAAATATAGATTATTAAAAAAAAAAACGAAAAAAATGCAAGTTATTTTCATTAATTAAGATGCTGCTTACCAAACAAGTAGAGAGAAAGAGAGAGAACTAACAAGAGAGAAAAGAGAGAGTGAGTAAATAAAGTGCTACTATTTACAAAGTGTTACTGCTGCTTGGCGGCATATTTTGTTTTATTTTTTTCTTTAGCCTAGATAACATGCATGATCATGCCACACACCATTTGCTCATAATCATTCATACGCTCGCACACACACACACACACTCACTCATACACACTTTAGTCACAAACATACATCTACACACACCTCCCCCCTACTTTACTTATGACGCATGAACCGTTTCCCTTATCCAAGCGGCATTCGATGCTATTTTGTCATACATTCTTGGCCTTTCAATGCCCGATGCGGCACATGCTATTCTCCATGAGGACACACCAACCAATGCCCATTGATTGGTGCCCGGTATTAGACATTGCACTGGAGCTCCGGCAAATTCTTCTTGCTGTAATGAAAAACGATAAAAAGAGAGAGAGAGAGTTTGGCAAATTAATAAATGGGGGAAAAATTAGTTATTGTTGGAAGTATATATGAAGGACAGTGGCTCTAAAAGAATATTTTAAATATAGATATGTTTTATTATTATTATATTTTATTGTAATTAAATTAATTAATTTAATATATATTATAATTTTTTAATGTTATTTTTTTATTTAAACATTAAAGGAACATACAGAGATATAAATAAATTAAGCAAGGAATTTCCAAAAATAAGTTGGTTTTGTTACTTAAGACTTTGCAAAAATCTTTTTACAAAACATTTGTAAAAATTTGCTATGGAAATATTAATAATACATGCTCTAAAACACATTTAGTAAATGTTTTCAAATTTAATCATTTATTGTACAAGCAGACAAAATATGTAGTTTCTATAAAACTCGGCGGTACTATCGAATTAGATTCTTATGACCAACGTTGGGCGCCACATTTTCTTCCATTCGTATTGTCATTAGATGAAACCCAATACATACGAATATCGAAACAGTATAAAAAATCATAAAACCTAGACTTCCAGATGCCACATAATTCATACTGACCTCCTACGAGTTGGGCGGTAATGTAGTCCTACGAAAATCCGAAATGCTCAATTAGACTCATATCAGTAATAAATTAAGGATGGATATCATGATAACTCTGAACTTCTAATTGGCTTGTAAATTAGAAAAAAGTGGCAATAATGAAGAGTTAACGTACAGGGTGAGATAAAAAAAACTGCAACAACGGCATAATTTTTACATTTTTTTTAGTTTTATTGAATGAAAGCAAAAAATGTCGCATCGAATGTTAAGAATAAGTTTAGATTTGTTCGAATTGGTCACCTTTGGCACGAATTATTGCCTTCAGACAGCCAATGAAACCGTCACACGCTGCCCGAATGTTGCTCAGCGGTATTTTGGCCCATTTCCGGCGAAGCGCTTGCTTGAGGTGATCGACACTTTGGTACTTTTTAGTGTCATCCTTGTTTACCAAAATACTCCAGACACAATAGTCCAACGGATTGGTATTCGGAGATTTTGGTGGCCATTTTGCGCTGGAAATAAAGCGAAGAACCTCATTTTGTAACCATTCTTGGGTGGCGCGTGCTGAGTGCGATGGTCCTGTTGTAGTGTCCAAGGCCTGCGGTGAAAATGTTTGCATAACCAAGGCTTTAAAACACCCTCCAGAATATTTTCGCGATAATATTTGGCATTTATTCTGATGCCACGGTCGATTAATACTAGCGTAGAGCGACCATCGGCTGTTTTGGCCGGTGCTTGAGTTCTGGTGGGAAGTAAACACCATCATTTTGTTTGATTACAAGCTGCTGGACAACGAATTTTCTCTCATCGGAGAAAACTGAAATTCGGCAGTTCACCACTTTCGGCCAAGCGAAGCAACTCTTTAGCTCTTTTGAGTCTATTTTCTTTCTGTTGCGGTGTAAGTTATTTCACTTTTTGGAATTTAAATGGCTTTACCCCGAGCTTTTTTTTTCAATATTTGCCGAATGGAATATTATATATTGCGATATGTTTCAGCTCACAAGCCATTTTTCGGCCACGGCGACGCGGGTTTCGATCAAGTTGCTTCTTTACTTTTCGAACCATTTCTGCTGATGTTGCTGTTTTCTTCCGTTCACTTCCTTGACGTCGGGCTACGCTACCAGTATCACGGTAACGAGCAATATTACGAGACACAAAAGATTTATTTACATTTAAATGCTGGAGTAGCCACTTGTAGTTTTCCAGCCAAATATAAAGAAATCACACTATCACGCTAGAATTCCATCACGAATATTTTTTTTTTGAAAAATTCTCACCAAAATGCTTTTGTGCGCTTGTAAACAATATAATGAGCTGTCACTGGAATAATTTTAACAACTGTCGGACGAGTGGCTTAGAAATGACAGCAGTCTGAAGTTGGTTGCAGTTTTTTCATCTCACTCTGTATATTAGAAGCTAAGGGTCACCAGTCTCGGAGTATTTAAAATCAGTTTTCTGACCCAGAGGGGTCGAGAACATTTTTTCGATTAAAATAGTTTTTAAAAGATTTTTTTTTTTTCAATTTTCTGAATTTCTAAAACACGTTGGGCGCCATTGTTGTTTAGATATTTGTATCTGAACTAAATTTCATGTAAGAAAGAAAATTTGGTTGCATTAAAATTTGGATTTTTGGCGATTCTATTCAAACTATTAACGTGGGTTGGCCGTAGAAATTCATATTTTTATTTCCGATCCATATTCGATTTTTAGATGTAATTTCACGTTTATCGGTTTCCATACTACGTTGGGCGCCATTGGTGGTAAACATATGATAAAGAAATTCAGTATTGTTGACATTTATTTTATGTTGTCCACGAGTCTTGCCACAATTTTGGGTCCAATTGATACTAGACTCGGTTACGATACTGTACCAGAATCTATCTTGGCATCGGCTTTACAATTTTTATCGTTGCTTGCTTTTTGGTTTCCATAAAAATTAAAAATCGAAAAAATATTTTGTGACCGCAAAATAGTAAAAACACTGATTAAACGAGTAAAAAAGGTATAAGTTCAGCCGGGCCGAACTTTTAATAACCTCCACCATTTGGTACGAATTTGGCAATTTTCAAAAAAATAAAATCCCTTCAAAATTCTGTAAAAATCTTAAAAATATAGAATGTGGCCATTATATTAGGATCTTTACGACGACGTTCAAATGCGAAACTTAAAAAAAATCGGTAATAATGGAGCTAAAATCATCAAAATACCGAATATAGGGAGGTAATATTATATAGGGGATATACAAAAACGTGGACCTGTACAGACAATTTTCTGTCATAGGCTGTAGTATCCATTACGAACTTCAATTACTAAATTTGAAACAACTTCGGTGAACAGTGTCGCTAAAATCATCAAAATACCGAATATGGGGAGTATGTGGGGGCTATACGAAGGCGTGGACCTGCACAGACAATTTTCTGTCATAGGCAGTACTATCCATTACGAACTTCAAATACCAAATTTGAAAAATTTCCGGTGAATAGTGTCGCTTAAATTACCAAAATACCGAAAATAGGGAGGTACATTTATAAGAGGGCTATACCAAAATAGGGATGTACCATTAGATGGGGGTATACCAAAACGTGCACCTACATGGCCCATTTTCAATACCAAAAGTCCTGCAGACATAATATACATTTGAGTATAATTTTATCAACCTGCTTCATTTCGTTCGGAAGCTAGAGTGATTTCCGCAGACGAACAGACATAGAATTTTATGCTGATCAAGAATATATATACTTTTGGGGTCTAAAATGTATATTTCGAGGTGTTACAAACGGAATGGCAAACTTAATATACCCTCCATACTATGGTGGAGGCTATAAAAATAGATTTTATGAAAATCTACATCGATTTTCAATACCAAAAGTCAATGGAAAATCGAGTTGGACGCCAATTTAAAAAAAAATTACAGATCTCCAACAAAAAGACGAATACCTATGGGAGATCCTAAATTGGGAAAATCACAAGTCGATCATGTTTTATTCGTCTTCCTTTCAAGACCCTCTTTTTCTATGGCAGTTTCTTAACTGGGAGAATTTTTTTAGACGGCAGCTTTACAATGGTTTGAGAAAGTTTCTCGTTAATTTTCTGAGAAAATATGGGTCGATTTTAAATTGAAAATTTTTAATTGTAATAATTTACCGCCTTCGGTGCTGTGGTAATTGTCCTTGCAGGCACCAAAGACTCTCTTTAAGTAAGTCATGATTTATTGCAGCTGACTAAATCAATAACTCAAAGTAATAGCGATTATCCTGTATTGTTTCTTTTTGCCCGTATTATCCCACTGTAGTACGTGTCAAACAAAAACAACAACAAATACCCTGCGATGTTACATGAAAGAGCAACCGAAATTGAATTTAGAAGGAACAGAAAAAAACACATGCCCGTGCATGAATTCGCATGATTTATTGTCAAAACAACTTAAAGAAAGTGTATGAATGGAAAAACAGAGAAGGGTGCAAATACGTTATAGAACGTGCTACCTAGCCGCCAGCCAGCCAGGCTGGCCAGTAATGCTTCACAGATAATGCATTTGCTATTGTTTCGATGCGAATCAACAGTGTTTTGTTGTTACTTTTTTTTTTTTTTGTTTTGAAAATAATTGCAGATGTTCTGTTGGCCTTATCGCATTTAAGGGTTGTTTTTGTATTCAAGATCCTGTTTTTATGGAAGAGAGGGAGAGATAGGCAATTGAAATTAACTAAAACTAGAACAGAGAGAGAGAGGGGGTGATAATTATAATCAAGAGAGGGGAGAGAGCATAGTGGGAATCATATGTTTAGCTGCATTTAACGGCCAAAAAACAAAACAATATCCTTTGTAGAGAGAGAGAGAGAGCGAGAGATGGAGAATAATGCAATAATTGGAGTTTTAAGAGAAAAGAGATTGAGAGAATAATTACGTACAACTGAGTCATGAGAGTTAACACATCTAACGGCCTGTATTCTGTGAATTCAGTCGTCGCATAAAAGTGCGGCCTCTGCTACAGCGACCAAACAGTATTGACTGAGCAAGCAAGCAGAGTAGTAGTATTTTTTTTTACAAAATCGCCGAAAATAATTAAACAGAATGACATTGAAAAATACCCTGAAGGTCTCCTACAAAGGATTAACACGGAATATTGAGTGTGATTCCACTCTGCCCTATGAGGATGTGGTTAGCAAAGGTAAGTTCTTCTGCAAAAAAATATTAAATACCAATTGGAATAATGAATTTCATCATTCTCTTTTTAGTTATGGAAACCTTCGATCTAAGTCACATCCAACGCAATGCCATCCAGCTGTACGATGAACATGGTGCAAAATATGATAAGGAAATATTCGAATATTTTATTTTGCTGTTTCCCAATCCCCAGAAATTGTTCTTTATACGAGTGGATGCCTCAATGTTGCTGACATCGTTACCCCCGACAATAGAGAATCCAGAAATTGAAACCCAGCCAAGACAAGCCTTTAAAGTCTCCAAGAAGACAAATAAACTAAAGGAAACCACAAATACCCATGGCGAAGCTGTACCCGTTCGAAGACAAAATTGTTTCATTGGCCAGTGGCCTGGAACCGAGACAACAAGTGCCGATAATCAACAACAACAAGAGACAAACACACACCAGGATATTGTCCGAGGCATCGTGAACCGTTACAAAATGTTCCACAATTCACACAATGCCAGAATAAAATCCACAACAACACCGACAACAACGAGTGTGGTAAAACGTTCCATAAGAATTTGAATGGACTCGTAGTAACCACTCACCCACATCGTACATATGTTAAGCTAGTGTTCCTAATGTAGATTTAATCACTTTGTAATAACAAAAACCACACACACAACTGTACAAAACTCCTAGAGATAACTGATATCATCAAATCAATGAAATGTATGTCTGTAAATATATATTTTGTAAGTAACGAAACTTACATTTCATAAAACATATTTTAAACCCAATGTTTTTTACCTGTCCGGTGTTTGTTTAGGTGATTGGGAGGAAAGGATTACCTTGAGAGGAGATAAGAACGGGAACAGACAAGTGTAACTTATAATGGAAATTATTACCTGTAGCGCGATTCTCTAACTCTTTTTTGAATTACAGACGAAAAAATCCAGAATTTTGAAATAAACAGAATTTAAGGTTGACAACATTGGTATCTACCGGTAAGTCCTAGAGACTACTTTAATTTCCGACAAATTTCGTTAATTATCGCAAATATAATTATTTTAACATTACCGACTTTTGTTGGTATCTCAAAAAATGAGTTGGATGTGATTTAAAGGAAGGAGACGGATTAAATGCCATTTTTATAACCTCCGCCATAGTTGGAAAGTATATTAAGTTTGTCATTTCGTTGGTAACACCCCGAAATATACATTTTAGACCCCATAAAGTATGTATATTCTTGATCAGCATAAAATTCTATGTCGATTTAGGATTTTATGATCGTTTTGGCTATTCAAAACTTTGACCCTTTGTGGGGGAGGTACCAGACGGAATGGTCCGACTTCTACCATCTTTATAGCAGATCTTGTGTTGATAGAAATATTGAGATGTGTCAAGTCTGAATGGAATTGTATGTTAATTTCGTATGTTTATGAGCTTCATGGATATTCAAAATTTTGACCCTTTGTGTGCGAGGTTCCAGAAGGAATGGACCGATATATTTCATCTTCACAGCAGATCTTGTGTTACTAGAAATAATGAGATGTGTGAAATATGAAGAGAACCGATTCCTTATTTCGGACTTTGTAATCGTTTTGGTTATTCAAAACTTTAAACCTTCGTGGGGGAGGTCCGATCGCTACCATCTGTATAACAGATCTTGTGTTGATGGAAATATTGAGATGTACCAAGTCTGAACGGAATCTGATGTTAATTTCGCGTTTTATAAACTTCATGGATATTCAAATTTTTGAACTTTTGTAGGGGAGGTACCAGAAGTAATAGACCGATATATTTCATATTCACAGCAGATGTTGTGATAGTGGAAATAATGGGATGTGTGAAATATAAAGAGAATTGGATGTTTATTTCGGATTTTATAATCGTTTTGGTAATTCAAAAAATTGACCCTTTGTTGGGGGGAGGTACCAGAAGGAGGGGACCGATATTTCCCATCTTTACACCAGACCTTGGGTTGATAAAAATGTTGCGATATGTGATATTCGAAGACAATCGGAGTCGTACGTCACATTTTATTAGAATTATAATCATTCAAAAATTTAACCCTTTGAGAGGGAGGCACCCAGGCACTGATGCAAGTATTAGGATTTGCAAAGTTGAAGCAAAATCGATTGATCCTTGTGGGTCTGTCGATCGGTGAACAAATATTTTTGTAAAAAAATTTAATTTTTTTCATTGGTCCTTTAATTTTTTTTTTTAAAAAACCACATCCATCCTTGAAAATATATTTGTAGAAATTTCACGTTTTCTGGCTGGGTTGGCACTTGACTCCGTATATTAAAAAAAAAATAAGTTTCGTGGCTGCATAGTCCTATAAAAAATATTTTTTTGAAAAAAAAAAAAAACTTAAAAACGCATGTTTTGTGGCACAGTTGGTCCTTGGAGAAAATGTTTGGAAAATCACGTTTTGTGTCCCTGTTGGTCCTTAAAAATAAAAATCGTTCAAAATCCCAGTTTTGGGACCAATCCAGAATCCAATATTTTGTATGTTTTGGACCTCTGAAAAAAACCCCAAAAAATATTGAATGTGTGACTCAGTGGGTCCTTTGAAAAAAAATCTTTAAAAAAACACGTTTTGTTGCTAGAGAAAGAATTAAAAATGAATTCTTGGAAAAATATTTTTTAACTTTAATAGCCCTATAAAAAATATTTTTTGACAAAAAATAAAGCTTAAAAAACATGTCCTTGGATCTTGGAAATAAAAATCTTTAAAAATCCTTTGATCCTTGAGCAAAATATTCTTAAAGAATCCAAGATTTTGGCTCTGTTGGACCTCTGAAAGAAATCCTAAAACACTATAGAATTTATGGCTCTCTTGGTCCTTGAAAAAAATTTGTTAAAAATACACGTTTTGTGTCTCTCTTGGTCCTTGGAGAAAAACATGAATTCTTGGAAAATATTTTAAAAATCCATATTTCCTGAAAAAAAATTAAAAATCCACGTTTTGCGGCTGTGTTGGTCCTCGGAAATAAAGAATAAAAAAGTAAAAAAATTGTGGTTACGTTCTTGGAAATAAAAATCTTAAAAAATCCAATTTTTGGTGTACTACTGGTTCTTGAAAAAAAAGAATCTAAGATTTTGGCAGTGTTAGACCTCGGAAAAAATGTTTAAAAAACATAAAATTTGTGGCTCTGTTGATCCTTGGAGAAAATATTTAAAAATTAATTTTTGGAAACATATTTTAAAAAATCTATGTTTTTGGTTCTATTGTTTCTGGGAAATTTTTTTTTAAAAAATCTATTTTTTTAAATATTTTTCCAAAAATTAATTTTTTAATTTTATCTCAAAGGACCAACAGGGCCACAAAATTTATATTTTTAAGCCAGCAAGCTGTATTGACCCTTCGAAAAAATTCATAAAAAATAAGAATTTGTGCCACCTTTGGTCCTTGGAAGAAATTCTTGAAATCGAGTAAAGATATAGATGTTAGCTATATCCAAATCTGACCCGATCTCGATAAAATTTGGCCAAAAAAATTTCTGAGATGTATTGAATATATTTCCTCGAATATCGTTGTCATGGAGTGTATATTACGGCTGTAAAGGAAAATCGGAGAATTTTAACAAATCGGATGAAGAATATATATGAGATCTATAGCTATATCTGAGCCGATTTCCACCAAATTTCCAGGCTCAATTTGGCTATATGTGTCAAATTCCAATTAATTTGGTCAATATTACACGCTTGGTGCACAATAAAGGGCAAATCGGACGAATATATAAATGGAAGCTATATATATATATTTTGGCCGGTTATCTCCAATTTCAATACGGGTCGCCAAACAAACGATTTGTGCAAAATATCATATCGATCGGGCAATAAATGTGACCTTTGTTTACAAAAATTCATTGCTTCCGGACATGCGTAAATCGACTCAGATTTTGATTCTATGGAGATCATCAGAAGGAACTATGGGTCTAACTCCGTTCCTTCTCTATGTTAAAAAAAGGGTGGTGTAGGGTATAAAAAATTATAACTTCCCTCTGTATCCCTAAGACATAGGATATAATACTCCTCTCAACTTACCGTGCAGTCATGCTTCTGATATGTCGCCTCCGTGCACATGCTATTCACCGTGGCGATTGAGACATTCTCACACGCCGCCATGTCGCCAATTTTCAGCTGGACTCGCTGTAGATGATCACGCTGTCGTGACCAACCCAATGTATTGCACATTGTCCACATTTGTTCGGGTTGCTGATCCGCCACACTCGTCGTTGCCTTGGCACCAACACCAGCCGGTGTTGTTGCTGCGGCTGTCTGATTTACACCATAATATTGCACTTGAGGATTGCTTTCGGGCAGGGGGTAGCTGTCTAAATCCATCGTTTCAACTTCCGAAACCAGGGATTCAGCTTGAGGCATTCTATAGGCAGATGATTCAAAGGAATCATTCATATTTTCATCGGAATCTGAAATTTCTGAGCTGGTTGTAAAGGCGGGCAGTTCGAAATATTGTTGGGTCTCGTGTTCGAGAAGTTTAATGGCTTCGCCACTTTTACCCTCCAAACGTTCAGCCTTGGGTACATAGGCACGACGTTGAATTTGTTGTTCCTGGCGTCGTTGCTGTTCGTCGGGCAGGCAAATTGGGCGGACATGATCGGAAAAGACAACGGGAGTTTCAAGGCGTATCAAAGCTGCCGTGGAACCTTCTACAGGGCTTTTAATCATGCCAATGATACGACGTCTTTGGGTCCAAGGAGCCTTGGAGGCTAAGCGTACCGAGCCAAACACTGCCATCCAGGTGGCCCTAGGTTGCCCTTGGAAACAAGATTCTGTGGTCAGGACCCAATCGGGGGAAATCTGAAAGGGGAATCATGAAAAAAATCATGCCATTCGAGGTAAAATTTCCGAATTTCAATTGCTTACCAAAGTACCATCACACACATGTATATCCTCACGATATAGGGCAGCCAACCAAGGCCAATCTCCGGGCGAAGACATTTTGGGTAAGGTGAGATGTTGTTTTCCCGTCAGTACCGATTGTATGCCACACTGCAATTCTCCACAACCGACATAGAGTACCTGGCGACGGGGGCAATGGGTACGCACAAAGGAGATTTCAGGAGCATGGGGATCCAAAACCCTCACATAGTCGTTTATATTTTCTGTGTCCGTAACCACATCGAATATTTCAACGGATCTGCAATAGGAGAGGTATATGTGTTAAGTTCGGAATTGTAGAATTTTCCCAAAGGATACTAACTCATAACCCAAAGATTTGCAGAGCGACTCGGCCACAGTTTGCCGCACCACCAGCTTACTATCTCCCTCCAAACCCTCAGCACAAAGTTTTCCAACCGAACCCTTTTCCGAAAACACCGCATAGCCTTCGGGATGGAATCTCGGCAAGTAGGGAACTAAAGGCTCAGGATCAATTAATTCCGAGGCCAAGGGGGCAATGGAGACTAAAAGGAGATATTTTTGATTTATTCCAAAAATATTTAAAATCAAGTTCCTAAGACTTACGGCAATCCTTTTCATCCGAACCATCCGGACAATCGGCCTTGCCATCACATCGAGCCTTACGCGGCACACAGGCTCTACCGCGACCACAGTACAACGAATTACTTGTACAGAACGTACAAGTCCTTTCATCCGACAGATCTGGACAATCGGCAACACCATCACACAAACGAGGACTATGGGCATTCATTTGCATATCGCTGGCGCAGCGGGGCTTGTGATGACATGACTGGATACCCGTCGATTCGGGGAACTTTTCACAATCGAAATATTTCTGGAAAAGTTTGGGCAAACGATTACCACAACCCCGCATAAACTGCTCACAATACTCCCGACACATAATGCCCGGTGAGGGTTCCACATTGATCTGTCCCTCACAGGGTGGCTGCAGCAGACGGCACACAAAATCAAAAGCTTCACGGAAACACTCAGCATCGACCAGCTCACGGAAGGCTATCACATCGGCCTGTACCTCTTCGAAAGATGTATGACCCAGCAGATTAGGATATGTCGTAATATTGTATCCAATCGATCGGCAATAATTCAATTTCAGCGGTTCACAACGACGTGGTTGCCTGGGTGTGGTGGTAATAATTTCAGTGGTCTCATCATCTCC
This sequence comes from Musca domestica, assembly GCF_030504385.1. Taxonomy (NCBI): domain Eukaryota; kingdom Metazoa; phylum Arthropoda; class Insecta; order Diptera; family Muscidae; genus Musca; species Musca domestica. The sequence continues at coordinate 669,655 of NW_026712445.1, read as the reverse complement.
ACCCAGCGGGGAAGAGGACATAATGGGTTCCTCAATCAAGCCCGTAACTTCTTTGATCATCAACGATTGGGGGTCGACGGTAATGTTGGCGAAATAACGAGGATGAGGGCTGTTGAACTCCTCGCCGAACAATGCCAAAAGATCGGCGGTATTTACCAAACCGGCATACGGATCAAAGACCATATTGAAATGGACTAAAATATCACTTTTATCCTCGAAACTGAAAAACAAGGAAAAGGAAATAAGAAAAAAGTCTATTCTGGATAGCTTGGATAATTTATTTATAGGTGGATAATGCATTTAAATAATCTATATAACTCGAAAGAAGAATCTAGATAATCGGCATAACACGGAAAATGTAAGAATATAGACAAGATATAGTGGGTAATCCACCTATATAATCTGGACAAGGCACAAAAATTGTCTACATCATTTAAAAAACGCGGATAATTTATCTACAGAGTTTGGATAACATGGATATAGTATCTTCATCATTTGGATAACGTGGATAATATATCTACATCATTTGAATAACGTGGATAATGTATCCACATCAATTAGATAACGTGTATAATGTATCAACACCATTTGGATAACGTGGTTAATGTATCTACGTCATTTGGACAACGTGGATAATGCCTCTACATCATTTGGATAACGTGGATAATGTATCTACATCACCTAGATAAAGTGAATAATATATCTACACTATTTGGATAACGTGGATAATGTATCTACATCACTTAGATAACGTGGATAATGTATCTACATCACCTAGATAAAGTGAATAATGTATCTGCACTATTTGGATAATGTATCTACATCACTTAGATAACGTGGATAATGTATATACACTATTTGGATAACGTGGATAAAGTATCTACATCACTTAGATAACGTGGATAATTTATCTGCACTATTTGGATAACGTGGATAATGTATCTACATCACTTAGATAACGTGGATAATGTATCTACACTATTTGGATAACGTGGATAATGTTTCTGCATCACTTAGATAACGTGGATAATGTATCTGCACTATTTGGATAACGTGGATAATGTAACTACACTACTTGGATAACGTGGATAATGTATCTACACTATTTGCATAACTTGGATAATGTATCTACACTATTCGCATAACGTGGATAATGTATCTACATCACTTAGATAAAGTGAATAATGTATCTACACTACTTAGATAACGTGGATAATGTATCTACATCACCTAGATAAAGTGAATAATGTATCTACACTATTTGGATAACGTGGATAATGTATCTACATCACTTAGATAACGTGGATAATGTATCTACATCACCTAGATAAAGTGAATAATGTATCTACATCACCTAGATAACGTGGATAATGTATCTACATCACTTAGATAATGTGGATAATGTATCTACATCACTTAGATAACGTAAATAATGAATCTACATCACCTAGATAAAGTGAATAATGTATCTACACTATTTGGATAATGTGGATAATGTATCTACACTATTTGGATAACGTGGATAATGTATCTACATCACTTAGATAACGATGATAATGTATCTACACTATTTGGATAACGTGGATAATGTATCTACACTATTTGGATAACGTGGATAATGTATCTACATCACTTAGATAACGATGATAATGTATCTACACTATTTGGATAACGTGGATAATGTATCTACACTATTTGGATAACGTGGATAATGTATCTACACTATTTGGATAACGTAGATAATGTATCTACACTATTTGGAAACGTGGATAATGTATCTACACTGTTTGGATAACGTGTATAATGTATCTACACCATTTGGATACACTATTTGGATATCGTGGATAATGTATCTACACTATTTCGATAACGTGGATAATGTATCTACACTATTTGGTTAACGTGGATAATGTATCTACACTATTTAGATAACGTGGATAATGTATCTACACTATTTGGTTAACGTGGATAATGTATCTACACTATTTGGATAACGTGGATAATGTATCTACACTATTTGGATAACGTGGATAATGTATCTACATCACTTAGATAACGTGGATAATGACTATTTATGCCATTTGTAATTTTCCTACGTCATCTCAAAGACGCGGGCACGATTTTTATTCATGGATAAAAATGGATAATGCATCTAAGTTATCTTAAAGCCGTGAATATTATTCGATCAATGTGGATTATGCACTTATGTCAGCCGACTTTTTTTATTTCATCCAAATAATATAAATCTAGTAGATAAAAACCGACTACTTACCCATCTAATGCCAAAATTTCGCTACCCTCATAGGCCTCACGTAAATCAGAACGTCTCACCAGCAGATTAATGCGTTCCCTATAATCCCTTGACTTTTGCTGGAACCTTAACGAATTTTGATTTGCCAAATCCATGGACCATTTGTCATTTAATATTTGGAATTTGCCACGGAAAATTCGATCAGACAATGGTTCCGGTTTGAAATAGGTATCTATAATCGAAATAAAAAATTTGAAAAATCGAATCCATTGAAACCCCCTCTCACCCCCCACTTACATCCCACATAAACAAACACGCCAGCCACCAGTAAAGCGACTAGAAATCCTGCAATCACAGCACACCCACACTTCTGACTATCTCCCAATTTTCGTCGCGTAAAGCGTATATCCGAATCTGTCGATAGTACCGATTCGGTTTTCTTTCGATGACCGGCACTCGGCAAATGGTGGATGTGACCATGACCATTGTGACTATGACCGTTCAGTGTGTGATGGGCAATATCGGCTCCCACGGCCATACCATTGCTGGTGCGATTTGGCGAATGACTGTGAGCCTTATGATGGCGGGTACAGCGGGTATTGTGAAAGACTTTGGGTACTGATGTGTTGGAAGCCTGTGATGCACTGCCGCCATTCGATGACGATTCACGTGGAGAACTGATGTTTGATGACTGCATACCCTGAAATAAAAAGAAAGAGGGTTTGGAAATTAGATGAAGAAGTAAGTGAAAGTTATGAAATAATTTTGAAAAATATTTAATAATTTCTTGAGACCAAAAAACTGTTAATGGCTTTTCGAATTATGTAATTTTTTTTTTTTTTTTTTCACGGAAGTCACCTATTACTAATTTGGTGTTAATGATCCATGAATCCATGCAGAGTCATGGTTGCATTTTGTTTATTTTTTGAAGTGAATAAATTTAGGCCTGCTCAGATTGCATGCCTTCGTAGGCCATTGGTCGCCTGCAATAAGAAATAATCTGCATATGATCGGAATGCACGTAACATGGTACCGGCATGAATACATTGCTGCATAATATTAATAAGCGATAATAAGCGAAATAATAAACATTTAAAAAATAACTTTAAAATGGGAACAGTTAATACAAATACAAGATTTTGGAAGGCATTTCGGACGACCTCTTAAATCCCTAACTTAGCTCTTCTATATACATGCAACCAAAATTTACGGGTTTCTATTTCTAGAAGACGTCCTTTAAACCTTCAGCGCATAAAAGCCTTATTTAAGGCAAATGTCAAGAAGATGTCTCACGCCATAATGTATCAACATCAATTGAATAACTTGGATAATGTATTTTTATCATCTAGATAATATAGACAAAGTATCTACACTATCTAGATTAAGTATTTTTATAATTTGGATAACGCGGATAATGAATCTATATTATTTGAATAATGTGTCTACACAATCTGGATAACATATACGAAGTATCTACATAGTCTTGATAACATAGATGAAGTATCTACATCATTAAAATACCTTATCTACAGTATCAGGATAAAGCGGATATAGTATTTACATAATTTGGATAAGGTGAATAATGTATCTACATCATTTGGATAACGCGAATAAATATCTACACCTTATGGATAATGTAGATAATGAATCTACATCATTTGGATAACGCGGATAATACATCTACACTAATTGGATAAGGTAGATAATATATCAACATCATTTGGATAACGCGGATAAGTATCTACACCTATTGGATAACGTAGATAATGCATCTACATTATTTGGATAAATCGGATATGTACCTACAATTATTGTATAGCGTAGATAATGTATCTACATCATTTGGAAAACGCGGATAATATATCAACACCAATTAGATAAGGTATCTACGTAATTTAGATAATGCGGATAAGTATCTACACCTATTGGATAACCTAGATAATGTATCTATATCATTTAGATAAGGCGGATAATACATCTGCACTAATTGGATAAGGTGGATAATGTATCTACATTATTTGGATAACGCGGATAATTATCTACACCTATTGGATAACCTAGCTAATGTATCTACATCATTTGGATAATGCGGATAATACATCTATACTAATTGGATAAGGTAGACAATGTATCTACACCATTTGGACAATGCGAATAAATATCTACACCTATTGTATGGCGTAGATAATGTATCTACAGCATTTGGATAACGCGGATAAGTATCTACACCTATTTTACAGAATAGATACTGTATCCACATCATTTGGATAACGCGGTTAATATATCTACACCTATTGGATAACCTAGATAATGTATCTACATCATTTGGATAACGCGGATAAGTATCTACACCTATTTTATAGCGTAGATAATGTATCTACAGCATTTGGATAACGCGGATAAGTATCTGCACCTATTAGATAACGTAGATAATGTATCTACATCATTTGGATAACGCGGACAAGTATCTACACCTAATGAACAACGTAGATAAATTATCTACATCATTTGGATAACGCGGATGAGTATCTACACCTATTGGATAACGTAGATAATGTATCTGGATAACATAAACATTAACTCTACAAAGTATATATATGTAGGATAAGCGTAAAATTCTAACTCGATTTAGCGATATCAGTCTTTCTGTTCTAATTACGCTATATTTCGAACGAATTGACATAGGCTAATGTGTATTTTGCAAATAGGGCCATGTCAGTCCATGTTTTGGTATAGGCCTCATATAACGTTACCTTCCAATATCCCGTATTTTTATAATTTGACGATTAATTACCGGAATTGTTACAAATTTCGTATTCGAAGTTCGGAATCAGTACTACAGTCTATGACAAAAAAAAAAAATTACTTATGCAGGTTCACGTGTTCGCATAGCCCCATACAGACTAAAACAGGGTATATTTGCCTCCTATTGACAACCTTTGAATTATCTATTACAAATTTAAGACCTTCTGAGTTTCTTCAATGGCGGGAAAATCAACTAGATGTTTGACTGATGATATGTATGATAAGTTACTTGTCACTGGAGACAGTTCCAAAAATCATACATACTTATTTTCAATTCATCATAGAAAATTTCCATTAATAATTTCAAAACACCTCGCAGACAGGCAAACATTCACATTCAGCAAATGTTCGAAACCAATTTACATAGCCAAACAGACATCAATGTTGAACGTTACTTTTTTTCTTTTTGGCACCCATCATCTTGCAAATGTTGCAAGAAAGACACAATTGAGAAAGATGATTGGCCCGAATGGTGGCAAACGAACACCTGAGATGTGCTTTTTTCATGTGAATCCCATTCACATTGTTCAACAACAACAGCCAAAAACACCACCATCACCACACCAGAAAGATAGGCGGCGAGAAATCAGAAATTAGCACATCAACAATGGAAAAGGAATTTAAATTACAAAAAAATAAAATGAAATAAAATAAAATATGAAAACATAAAACCCACCCTTCTCCGATTCAATGAAATTCAACACATGTGAATAATTACCATGAAAGGGTTTGGGAATTCTCATGCAAATTTATAATTATATTAAATTCTCCCATGCTAGTTTTTTTTTTTCTTTTGTGTGTGAAGGTCGTTTTGGTTACTCTTTAAAAAATAAATAAAATACAAAAAAACAACCACTGCTCCAGGTGAGGCTCGAACTCACAACCCCGGCATTGCTCACAAGTTACTGATTATAAGTACCGTGCGCTAACCAATTGCGCCACAGGAGCTGTTGCAAAATTGCTGGCTAAATATTTAGCGGTGATCGGCCTTAATATTCACATGAATCCAGGATTAAGTAGTTTTGAATAAGGATTTTGAAAATTAATTTTTTTTCATTTTATTTAATGATTGGTATTATTATATTTTAAGGAAAATTCAAAAATTAACAAATTTGTAATTATTTTAAAAAAATTATTGGAGGCATTTGAACAATTTTTTTTTTGAAAATATGCGGGATTGTAAAAAACATATTAAATTATTTCAGCTCAGGAAGAAAATAACACGAAACAGCACAATCCCAAATTGATGCCACATAAATTTAAGATTAAATTTAAATCTATGGCATGTGCAATGTAAATTTAATAAAGAATAAACTCAGGAGCCTTAATAAATTTATGCATTATATATGTTTTTAAAATTCGAATTAGTATTGAAATTATAAGTATTCTTCAACACGAAGGTTCGGTCACCAGTGTCATTCCATTTGATTTTTCGCCTGGTAAAATAAATTATTTAAAGTGGAGAAAATCATAGAATTACTTAATTTTTTTATAATTTCTTTATTTTTTAATTACGATTATTTGCGGGAAAGGAGTGGTGCAACATTACCCTAAGTTTGGTAAAATTGGGCTTTGTAGAACAACGGTACTTTAACTGCTTTCATTTTCCATTTACAGGGTTGTAATTTTGGAAGCAGCAAATTTAAGTGTTAGCGTCAGAAAAAGAGAGTAAGTTATCGATGTGGGAGACTTGTGCTCAGTTTAACATGGTGGTGTTGTGTTAGGGGTGCTGCACTATAATGCAGAAGGTTCCAGGTTCAAGGCTCGGCACTGATGTGTCGTTTTTTTATTGTCCATAATAAACCAAGTTAGAAATAAATAGTATTTTCAGTTTTTATACTCTCACCATACATAGAATGGAGGGTATATTAAGTTCGTCATTCTGTTATTAATTCATTGAAATAATTTTATTAGAACTAACAAAGCATATATACCCGTCCGTCCGTCTGTTGTAATGAAGCTAGAGTCAAAACGAATTATGATAGGAAGCTAAAATGCATACATCTGTTTTTTGTCGCAGGCAGGCCAAGTTCGAAGATTGGTTATGAAGGTCCACGATATCCTATAACCCCTGAAAGAGAATTGTCTATGTAGGTCCACGATATCGAATAGCCCCCATACAACGGTACCCCCGATATTTTTTTAATTTTTAACGGAATTGACAAAAAATTGTATATGCAGGACCACGTCTTCGAATAGCCACCATATAACGGTTTTCGTTTGAGCGGTATTTTTTGACGTTTTTTTTTGGAAATTTTAAAGTTCCTTCAACATGATTGAGGGTATTAAAAGTTGGGCACGGGCAAACTTATCTGTTTGTTAACTTGTTATCTTCTAAAATCTTTACAAAAAAGCGTTAATAAGCTTTCGATATCGATACCTTATTCCAGAACCCACAGTTATTTCATTTTTTTCAAATGTTTATACATTTTTTACCAGAAATTGGAAATACTTTTATATGGGGTCCATTCCCAAAAAAGGAAAAAAACATAGATCTACATTGAATAATATAATATATATATAAAATATATGTTTAACTTTTAGACCAAGACCCTTTAAAACCAATAAAATTTGTCGCTAACGCCAAATGGGACTTATATCAAAATGTGAACCGTAGGAACAATCTACACTCAATGAGAGCCCAAATTGTTAAAAATTGGCTATTGAAATATAAAATATTAAGAAGTAATGTTATACGGGACTACATCAAATAATGGACCTACACTGAGCGTTTTTAAGTTCTCAGAGAGGATTTTTTTTATATATTCTGGATCAGGACAAAAAAATTCTAAGCCGATTTAGAAGGCTAAATTAATTAATTGGTACTGCAACATATGACAAAAAATAACTTATGAAGGTCGGGATCGGTACTATAGCAAATAAAAAAAAATAATAATAATTATGCATGTTCTCGTCTTCGTGTAGCCCCAATGTAACAATACCAATCGGTACTCGGTATTTTGATGATTATAGCTACATTTCGGAATGGTATCACAGCCAATAACAAAAAATTAAAAAATTACAATAACAAAAATTATGATTAATTTTTTTTCGGTTGGCCTTGTTGGCCCGGGCTAAATTAGGTGTATTTTTCTTGTTATATATTTATTATTATTTGTTATATTGGGGATTTGTAAACGAAGTTTATTAAAAAATAACTTATTTTCAAACGGGTCATAATAAGAAAGTTTTTCTCTGCAATTCTCAATCTAAATGATTGTCTGACATTAATGGGAAAATTATAGCGATTTCGTTTTCGCTTCATCATTAAACGAGTATGGGAACATAGTACGTTTTATCAATGCTTCTCATAAAACAAACATTGTCAAAATATAAACTAAAGAAAACATTATTAATTTCAGAATCCTAATTATTCTATATTTTCCTTATTTTATCGTAATAAAACATAAACAACTAAAAATAATAATATTCTAAAAACAATACGGTTTGCAAGCAAAAAACACCTGCTCCAGGTGAGGCTCGAACTCACAACCCCGGCATTGCTCACAAGTTACTGATTATAAGTACCGTGCGCTAACCAATTGCGCCACTGGAGCGCTTGGCCGCTGTGTGTCAAATATCGTATATGAAACCCGACCAATCATCCGTAGTTGATACAATGAGCGAACATTCATTCATACATTCGCATGTGTTAAGAACGTATGCGAAACGATGGAAATGAAACATTTTGCACACATGAACGAACCAAAGAGAAATGTGAACGCCAAAAATAATGTGTGTGTGTTCGTTGTGTTATTGATAGAGAAATGTTAAATGTAGCCAATAGGGTATTCGCTTTGGAGAGTTGTAAAAAATGAATCACAACTTTTGTAAGAACTCAGATATCTTTCATCATGACGAAAAATTAAAAGAAATGGAAAATAATTTTGTTGAATACTACTATATTGTGTGAATACTTGAATAAAAAAGAATGACTTGAGACCCCAAAAGGTTATTTTTCAAGTTTTTCCATTTTTATACCCTCCACCTTGGAAAGGAGGGTATATTAACTTTGTCATTCCGTTTGTAACATCCCTAAATATTCGTTTTAGACCCCATAAAGTATATATATTCATAATCAGCATAAAATTCTAAGTCGATTTAACGATGTCCGTCTGTCTGTCTGTCTGTCTGTCTGTCTGTTGAAATCACGATACAGCCCACATTATTTGACGTAGAGCTCCAAAATTTAGCAGAGCTATTTGCATTGTGTCTAGGACGGTTGGTATTGAAAATGAGATATATCGGTCCACGTTCTGGTATAGTCCCCATATAACGGTACCTCCCGATATTCGGTATTTTGATGATTTATGCCACATTTTTTCACGGATTTGTCTTAAAATTTGTATTTGTAGGTCATAGCGGGTCCCTGAGCGTGTGGCAAAACATTGCATGTATAGGTCCACGTTGTGGTATAGCCCCCATATAAAGGTACCTCCCGATATTTAGTATTTTAGTTTTTTTACCACATTTTTTCACGGATTTGTCTGAAAATCGGTATTTGTTGGTCATAATGGGTTCCAGCTCCGGTGGCGAAACATTGTAATTATAGGTCCACGTTTTGGTATAGCCCCCATATAACGGTACCTCCCGATATTCGGTAATTTGATGATTTTTGCCACATTTTTTCAGGGATTTGTTCGAAAATTGGTATTTGTTGGTCATAATTGGTTCCAGCTTCGGTGGCGAAACATTGCATGCATGGGTCCATGATTTGATATAGCCCCCATATAACAGTACCTCCCGATATTCGGTATTTTGATGGTTTTTGCCACATTTTTCACTGATTTGTCTAAAAATTGGTATTTGTGGGTCATAATGGGTTCCAGCTCCGGTGGCGAAACATTGTAATTATAGGTCCACGTTTTGGTATAGCCCCCATATAACGGTACCTCCCCATAATCGGCATTTTAATGGTTTTTGCCACATTTCTTCTAATGTTTCTTTCACCCTAAGGTGGAGGGTATTAAAAGTTTGGCCCGGCCGAACTTAATGTTTTTTTACTTGTTTCTATTAATTGGGACTGACAGCAGTAATAAGCTGACTGGTCTGTTCCAGAACTAAAAGAATGAAATCGAAAAAAAAAATGCAAAAATAGTAGATTGTCTGTCTGTCTGCTTGTCCGTCTGTCGAAATCACGATAGATTCCCCATTATTTAATCTAGAGCTTATGACACAAAGGTTTATATGACGAGTATATGCAGACTGATTGGTATATGGGTTCAGTTTTTCGATATTTTAAAGGTTTCTGCCACAATTTCCAACCACAATAGGTAAAACTTGAATTGGGGTTATCGGTAGGCCAGTTCTCTCCTTGCAAAAAAGATTCGATTCAGAACCACTAATTATAGCCCCCATATAGGTTTCTGCCACAATTTCTAACAAAATTAGATGAAACTTTACAACTGGGATCCTTGGTAATTGGTATTTAGAGTTCGTTTTGGGAACTACAGCTTGTGACGGAAAATTTTCTATGCAGGACCAGGTCTTCGTATGGCCCCATATATCAGTATCTCCCTATATTCGGTATTAAGACGATTTTAGGTACAATACCCACCGAAATTGTTTAAGATGTCGCATTTGAAGTACGTAATGGATGCTACAGCCTGTGACACAAAAAATTGTCTATGCTGGTCCAGGTTTTCGCACAGTTCCAATGTAACGGTAATTCCCTATATACGATATTTTAATGATTTTTAGCTACATTATTCACCGTTTATTTCAAGTTTCGAATTTGAATGTGGTAATGGTGGACATGCAATGCCTATGTAGGTCCACGTCGTATAGACCCCAATATAACGGCTATATTTGGTATTTTTAAAATTTTAACAGAATTTTTTAAGGATTTTATTTTTTTTTTAATTTCTAAATTCATTCCAAATGGTGGAGGGTATTCAAAGTTCGGCCCGGTTGAACTTACTGCTTTTTAACTTGTTTTTATTTTACTTTTTAATTATGCCCGACAAAAAGTCAAAATTCCGATTTACCAAACGTCATATCAAAAAACGTTCAATGGAAATAAAGTTTAATCGATTTTAGTATTAAAAATAAAAATCAAAACTAAGTGTTTAACTGATTGGAAAATATAAAATAAAAAAACAACGAAAAATATCAAAGGTATACTTTTGTTTTAGACTACGAATCACGTGCTGCTAATTCAATTTAATAAATTTATGTTGATAGTTTTTTACAGAAAGGTTAATATCAATTGAGAAGCTTAATAGTTGATTTAAGCTTACTTTTGATGGAAAGCATATTGATGACGAAGATTTTTTTTCGTGGGAATATTTTGTCTATTGAGTATCCGAAATTGATACATCTGTGAATGGCAAAGGAGATTTTATTCATTATTTCTACTCATATTCCTCTCGCATGATTTTCACTCCAAATCACCAAAACTATGTAATAATAAAATTTATAGACTTATTTTTATGTATTTCTGCAACACTTCTAAAATGCTATCATCCAGAAATTTCTCCCTTATTTTCTATATATGTTCAAAAAGAAAGTTTCATTAAGAAAACCACTGCTCCAGGTGAGGCTCGAACTCACAACCCCGGCATTGCTCACAAGTTACTGATTATAAGTACCGTGCGCTAACCAATTGCGCCACTGGAGCGCTTGGCGGGGCGCTGCCAAATGGTGTACATGAATACAGGGTGAACATACATCTAAACATACCTAGAACATTTTATCAGCAAAATGATACAAACGAAAATGAAACACAAGGAACAAAGGAGAAATGGTACAGTATGACATGGTGGAATAAAGAGACACGAATAATAAAATGATAAGGGCATATGTGTGGCGTTGCCACCGTGTATTTGTTTGGTGCTGTTGAATGGGATTTTGTTGGGGGAAATAGGGAAATGATTTGTGAATGAATCTAAACAGCTAAACTAAATTCGAGTACATTTCTCATGGAAAAATAGATGAAGTAAAATTTATATTAACTCATTTGTTATTAAAGAAAATAAGAAATATTAAATTTAGCTAATAATAAAAGTATAAATTGTAAAGAAGTGGTTTTAAAGAAATTTAATTGTGAATTCTAAGGCGAAATAGTTAAGTTGAGATGTAAGACGATTGTTTTGTTTTAGTAATTTCTAAACCATTTCGTTTCGAGACAAAATGTTTATTTTGTTTTTGAATAAATTACGTTTTTAGGGTAATTTGGGCCCACTGATGCCAACAATTTACTCAGAAAAAAATTTTCGAATTTTCGTTTTTCCAGATTGTGATTCCGTTTGTAACACCTCCTAATATACATTTTAGACCCCACAAAGTATATATATGCTTGATCAGCTCTATGTCGATTTAACGATGTCCGTTCGTCTTTCCGTCTGTGAAAATCACTCTAGAAGAAGGTTTATACAATTTTACTCAGATATGTGTTAGTTTTGCAGGACTTTGAAATGGGGCTATATAGGTCCACGTTTAGGTATAGCCCCATATAACGGTACCTCCCGATATTCGGTATTTTTATACCCTCCACATTGGAAAGGAGGGCATATTAACTTTGTCATTCCGTTTGTAACATCCTTAAATATTCATCGTAGACCCCATAAAGTATATATATTCATAATCAGCATAAAATTCTAAGACGATTTAACGATGTCCGTCGGTCTGTCCGCCTGTCTGTCTGTCTGTTGAAATCACGATACAGCCCACATTATTTGACGTAGAGCGCCAAAATTTAGCAGAACAATTTGTATTGTATCGGTACCACCCGATATTCGGTATTTTAATGATTTATGCAACATTTTTTTAACGGATTTGTCTGATAATTGGTATTTCTAGGTCATAACGGGTCCCAGTTCGTGTGGCGAAACATTGCATGTATGGGTCCACCATTTGGTATAGACCCCATATAACGGTACCTCCCGATATTCGATATTTTGATGATTTTTGACACATTTTCTCACGAATTTCTCTGAAAATTGGTAGTTGTGGGTCTTAATGGATTATAGCTCTTTTGCCGAAATACTGTATATATAGGTCCGTACCTCTGACATTCGGAATTTTGATGAATTTAGCAAAATTATACCCCGGAATTGTTTCAAATTTCGTATTTGCAGTTCATAACGGGTACTACAGCCCGTGACAGAACTCCCTATATTCGGTATTTTTATGGTTTTTAACAGTATTTTTCAAAATCCTTCAAAATGGTGGAGAGTTTTCGAAGTTCGGCACGACCGTACTTACTGCTTTTATACTTACTCCATTTATTATTTTTTTTTTTTTAAATAATTTAAAAAGTATTGAAAAATATGGGTTTCAGAAATGAACATCTACCATGGTGGGAGAAGGAGTATTTTAAGGAGGGATGGGGTTATTTTTAGGTGGGATTTGTTTTAATTATTGATTTTTTAATTATGGCTCTTACTGCCTACATAACAATATTTTTGGGAAATGTTTTCGAGGTTCTACTGTCTACATTGTTTTAAAAAATAAACGGAATTTCAATTGATTTACTTATTAGTTTGTGCTGAAAAGAATGAATATGTATGTAGGAATGTATTTATAACAAACGCTTAAACTTTTGCAATGTACGTATTGACTAATAATTTATTCATAACAACAGTCGCCAAAAGAACGCGCGAACTTGTAACGAATTTTAATTGAAATTCAAGCAACTGTTATGGCGTTGATGTTTCTCTGTTTGTTCTGAACTAATTGTTGGATTCCATCCAAAAAACGTCTACAAAAAGAAGCGTTACAATGACCTCAGTCAATTATTATTTTCCAATTGCTCACATTCCCTTACGCAAATTGAATTATAAAAAAATGAGTATTTTGAACGGATTCTATGAGGTTTATTGTTAAAAATGCGGAATAGTTAGGTATGTTTTAAAGACAATTTAAGACATAATTAAGAACAACATTGTATGTTCTGGATTTTCCAAAAAAAACATACTCCATTTACCAGACAAGCTGTCAAAATATATTTTTGTGATTGAAATCCTGGCAAAATAGTGAACAACCAAAATGTAAAAGATTTTGACATTTCTATATATGGAAAGAGCCCTACACCACTTTCCATATATAGTCGAGCTAGATAATAAAGTCGGGGCAGCCCTGGTTTAAAATTCGCTTTGTGGGGGAAATACTGGAAGAAGTGGTTGGATATCTACCATCTTCAAAACAGACCTTGTGTTGGCGGAAATATTGATATGTGTGGAATTTGATGAGGATGAGGAGAATGAATCAGATCCTTATTTCACTTTTATGTGTTTCGGTTAATTATTTAAAATTTTAACCCTCTGTGGGGGACGTACCAGAAGTAGTGGACCAATATATTCTATTTTCGAATTGGATCTTGTTTTAATAAAAAATGTTGACTTGTGTAAAATTTGATGAGAATCCGATGCTCATATCGCATTTTTGAGAGATATAATTATTCTAAATTTTGACCCTATATGGGGGAGGTACCAGAAGGAGTGTACCGATATATTCCATCTTTACACCAGGTCTTGTTTTGATAGAAGTATTGAAAACTACCGAGTTTAAAAGGTATGGGATTTCGCTTTTTACGAGCTTCATGGCTATTCCAAATTCTGACCCGTTGTGGGGAGATACCGGAAGGAGTGGACCGATATATCCCATTTTCACACCAAATCTTGTGTGAAAAACATATTGGGATGTGTGAAATTCAAAGACAATCGGTCTTTTATTTTACACTTTATAAGAGCTATAATTATTCCAAATGTTGACACTTTCTGGGGGAGGTACTTGATGTATTGGGCTGATAATGTCAATTTTTCCACCTGACCTAGCACAGACAAATATATTGGGATTTTCAAAATTTTAGCAAAATTGGCTTAGCCTTCCTTTTTATAATAAATTTCTTGAAAATGTTGACCCTTTGTGGGGAAGGTGCCACTGGTATCCTGGTACTTGTTTAGAATCAACAAGAATTAGCAAAATTGGGCACCATATCCTAACCTTTTTGGGGTCCAAAAAAATTCTGCTATTTGTCTACAAAATCGATGACGATGAAAGAAAGTTTTTTGAAATTATTTTGCAAAAACTCAGACGGAGTGTGACTTTTATATAGGGTGAGATGAAAAAAAACTGCAATAAATTTCAGACTGCTGTCATTTCTAAGCCACTCGTCCGACAGCTGTTAAAAATATTCCAGTGACAGCTCATTATTTTGTTTACAAACGTACAAAATCATTTTGGTGAGAATTTTCCAGAAAAAAAGTTATTCGTGATGGAATTCAAGCGTGATAGTGTGATTTCTTTATATTTGGAAATCCACAAGTGGCTATCGTTAGAGTAATCCGGTATTTAAATATGAATAAATCTTTTGTGTCTCGTACCATCGCTCGTTACCGTCGCCAAGGAAGTGGACGAAAGAAAACAGCAACATCAGCAGAAATGGTTCGAAAAGTAAAGAAGCGACTTGATCGAAACCCGCGTCGCAGTGGCCGAAAAATGGCTCGTGAGCTGAACATATCGCAATATTCCATCGGCAAATATTGAAAAATTAGTTCGGGGTAAAGCCATTGAAATTCCAGAAAGTGCAAGAAATTACACCGCAACAGAAAGAATAGAGAAATAGACTCAAAAGAGCTAAAGAGTTGCTTCGCTTGGCCGAAAGTGGTGAACTGCCGAATTTGGTTTTCTCCGATGAGAAAACATTCGTTGTCCAGCAGTTTGTAAAAAAACATAATGATCGTGTTTACTTGCCAAAGAGGTCAGCTTAATATGTGCACCTTCGGTTGACCAACAGAACTCAAGCGCCGGCCATGGTGATGGCCGCCATAACAGCCGATGGTCGCTCTCCGCTCGTATTAATCGACCGTGGCATCAGAATAAATGTCGAATATTATTGCGAAAATATTGTGAAACCTTGGGCACTTAAACATTTTGGCCGCAGACCTTGGACATTCCAACAGGACTCAGCACCATCACACTCAGCACGCACCACACAAGAATGGTTGGACTATTGTGTCTGGAGTATTTTGGAAGGGAAGGTTGGCACTAAAAAATACCGAAGTGTCGATCACCTCAAGCAAGCGCTTCGCCGGGAATGGGTCAAAATACCGCAGTGCAACATTCGGGCAACGTGTGACGGTTTCATTGGCCGTTTGAAGGCCATAATTGCCAAAGGTGACCAATTCGAACAAATCTAAACTTATTCTAAAATTTGATGCTATTTCCGATATATTTTACTTTCATTTAATAAAATTAAAAAAAAATTAAAAGTTATGGCGTTTGACTTGATCTCACCACGTAGGGAGGGCGTATGGTGGAGGGTGCAGGGTATAAAAATACCATATGGTAAGTTTAAATTTTTTTTTTTGAAAGCTCCCCAAAGTATGCTATAAAAATATAGTACATTAAATATGAACGTCGCTACATATGACTCTAACACCATGTGTAATCGAGCCTTTAGAATTTAATTTCTGAGTTCTAAAAGTTTTATCGATTGTGCGCCATTTTTACGATTGACAAATATTTAAAGTTTAATCTGGACTCATCAAAAGCAGTACCCATATTGGTAATTTTAATTTTATATACTATTTTTAACAGATATACATTGCTATTTTTTGAATCACAACTGCTTATGGTCACCGCACCACATCAAATTCCAAAAGGTTTTAGAAAGGCTTTTCCATTTTTTACGCATAACATACATTTTAACAACACTTGAATAAAGGCTGTGGTTGTTGTATCTATGTTTATAGTTCCAGTGAGGGGATTCGCCTTTATAGAAACAATCTTTGCAATATCTCTAGATGACTCCACACTTTTTTCATTAGTATTATTAATATAGAGCTTTAGCTAATGTCAACCACCCGCCAAGCCAGCCAGCCAGTTGGCCGGCCAAGTTCAACTGTCGCCTACATTTGCCTTGTAACTTTTTCTATTTGTTTAATGAGATTATATCTTTATTAATGGTTGAGAATTGAATGAACTTTTTTGTTATCACCCCATATCTGCTCTATATTAGAAATGCCCGACATATATATCACAAGGGTTTCTTTGCGTAAAATTCTCACATTTCTCCATGCATTTCTAATATTTTGTCGGAAATAAAAAACTTCCCTGCTCCAGGTGAGGCTCGAACTCACAACCCCGGCATTGCTCACAAGTTACTGATTATAAGTACCGTGCGCTAACCAATTGCGCCACTGGAGCGCTTAACAGATTTTTGCCAAAAGCTTAGAAAAAGCTGTGCTACAGCAACAACACTTGCCGTCGCAGTAGCAGCGACAACAACACTAACAACGGCAGCGCACATAAAAGTTTATTTTTAGATTTTGCAAAAATAAAAACAAACAAAGAAGCAACAACAATAAACTCGAGGAAGCGGTGACAGCAACAAGTGGTGGTGGTGATGGCTGGTAGCTGATTCGAATTTTTGTTAATGAATGAATGAATGGACTACGGGAATCGGACAGCTTGGGAATTGGGTCGGATTTGTTGTCATTCATAATTAATTAATAATGAATGTGAATCATTCGAAGAAAGTTCATTAATGAAATGTTTTCTGATGTTTAAATTATAAAGTGATTGCTGTTCAGAAGTTATTTATCGATGAGGCTGTTGGCTTACCGACCTTCACTATGAAAGTATATTTGGGAGAGTTTTTGCATCTGAAGAAATGTTTATTCCTACACAAATTAAAAAATGGCTACGACACACAGCCACATAAATAAATGGAAAATCGGTATTAATAAACCTATGGGTTAGGCCAGATACCCTAAATGTATATTCTAGCTCCGAAATACTCGAAATCGAGCGGAAGTAGTCCTGTGAGTAAAAATATAAAATCAAATCAAAATCTTTTTTTCCATGCGACTCGAATAGGGGCGAGAAATCTCTGATCATTTTCGTGTGAGATTAAAATCCGCTCGAAATTGAGCCAATTTTACTCTTGTTTTATTTGCAATTATGTGTATTTTTTGAACCCAGGGCTGATAACGAAACACATTGAAGACCAGTTTTTATACCCTCATCCATACTATGGAGGGTATATTAACTTTGTCATTCCGTTTGTAACTCCTCGAAATACTCATGTCAGATCCAACAAAAATATATCTTCTTGATCAGCGTAAAATTCTAAGTCGATTTAGCTATATCCGTCTGTCTGTTGTAATCATCTTCCGAACGAATTGAGATAGAAGGCTAAACGTTTGCACACCTGTGTATTTTGGCAGTAGTTAAGTTTGTAAATGGGTCATGCCGGTCCACGTTTTCGGCATTTTTATGATTTTAGATACATTATATACCGGAATTGTTTTACAATTCGTATTTAAAGTTCGCCTATAAAACTTGCGTATGTAGGTCCACGTCATCGTGCCTCCCTATATTCGGTGTTTTGATGATTTTAGCGGCATTATTCGCTGGAATTATTTCAAATTTCGCATTGAAGTTCGGAATCGGTACTACGATCTATGACAACAAACTATTTCTGAATGACCACGTGTTCGTATAGGGTCTTATTTGAGAGGTATTTTTGTACGGATTTTTTTTTGTAAATTATCCAAGTTCCTTCAAAACTTAGTTGCTTTTTTGCTCGTTTCTGTTCTCTTTATATCTTAGATTGAATTTTTACTCTGCTACGGTGTTTTGACTCCTACTTTAATTTTTCGCGAGTTACAAAATAGTGGAGAATAAACTGCGTTTACCAATAGTAATCTCCGGCACTCTCGGTCGCGGGCAAGTTCCACTGCCGAGTAAAAACGAGTAAATCTGTGCCCTGACAAAAGCGATAAATAATCAGCAGGTTGAAAATTATATTGCCTACAAATTACAGTACAAATTAACTTACTTCTCTCATTACCAAGTAATGAGTATAGGCGGCACAAAGGGTACGCTTGAGACTACACAACCAAAGATTGTAAGTTCGAGATATATGCTTTGTTTCTACTTTTAGCAGCCAAAAATAACGACCCCTTACGGTAACATCCAAAAGTAAGGGGTTAGTAGATTCATTTGTAAGCATTTACAGCTACCAAATTTTGTATAGAAAACCCATTATTTGCAACTGGGAATTGTTTATGGGACTTAATACCAATTATACCTCCAGCCACATGGCTACAGAAATAACGTTTTTAGACCCTAAGTCCCTTTGGACCAAATCCATTTCAGGACATTGGTGGTCGATCTAGAGGTGTCCCTCTGTCTGGCTGGTTGGTGTGCACTATAACTTTCGACGTTAGTAATGTTATTATAAAACTTAGATCTAACTTGGAAATGGGCAACATTGGTCCACTCTTCTGATACTTTCTACACAAAAGTTCGAAATTTCCAAATAAAACCTCTCGCTTCTTAGAAAGAAAAAGGATAATCCGATTTTGCTCCAACTTTGCAAATCCTAATATTTTCATCAGTTCTAGACTAGGTACGAAAATGGACATTATAGGCTCATTCCATCAAATACCCCCCACACAAGGGGACATTTGTATAATCATTTCTCTCATAAAATATGAAATAAGAGTCCGAAATTACACACATTCTAATATTTGACAAAGGGTCAAATTTTTGAATAAATATATCTCCCATAATTTGATTCTCTTCAAATTTCAGACATCCAAATATTTTTATCAACACCAAATCAGGTGTGAAGATAGAATATATCGATCCTTTCCTTCTGGTACCTCCCCCACAAAGGGTCAAAATTTTAAATAATTATAACTCTTATAATATGCGAATTAACCAATTTCAATTATTTTGAGGTTTGATTTGAAGATCTCTTTGTTCCTCAGCTCTGCTTTTTCTCCCAAAATTTCAGATAAATTTATATCTGATAATATATCCACCCATTTTTTCTTAATTATCTCACACTGATAGGCTTCTATGAGCTTCATTGAACTTTACTACAATACCTCGCCATTCTCGGTTTATGGAGTTACTCCTCTTATGCCAAGCGAGACGAGGTCATTCAATTATGCAAACATTTGCCCTTGTCATGATTTTGAGAAAGTATCAATAAACCGAGTCGTAAATATTTAATGCCATGGCAGGCGTTCGGACGACATACATCTGTACATGTGTTGTAGCACTTCTGCTATAACGCGCATGCGCAGCACAGCTGTAAGAATTTCTGAGGTATGAGGTTACCAACCCAACCAGTAACCTATCATGTTCAACTTATCAATCCATTAAATTTGATCCATGGCGACCGCATACAAGACACAACACTCTCGGATTTACACGTGCATTTTTGTTGTCGTTTAACTCGAGCCCGGCATCCATTCAAGTATGAGAGCTCTTGTCCGTATCTCGCTCCCTCACTCACTCACTCTTAAAGAGTTTGTGTCACCGCTAAAGTAGCTACTAAACCAGTTAAACTCGAACTAGATTCGTTTTTTTCAGTTGTCCTATGGAAATATTCCAATAGCCAAGTATGTATGTAAGTACTTCTGTATGTTGCGATCAAACAATTGAACGACAACAAATGTCGGATATTATTACGCAAACGAAATACGACTTGATTCGAAACTCGAACAGTTATAATCGGAGAGAAGAAACACAAAAACAAAATGCAGAACATGACAAAATTATTACAGCTTCTCTGTGTTGTGATGGAAAGGCAGATAATGAGAACTACGAGTATGTTCTATGATGGAGAAGATGTGTGCGAAGCAACGCACTCAACACTCCATAAGAAAAGAACCAAAGGGCAGATGTTAAGATTTTTGAAAGTAGCTGAGCTAAAGGCCATTCGACCGAAAGCAAATTAAATGAACTCTTCATTAAATGAAGAGCAATAACCACTTGCGGTTAAAAGTGTTGCAACACTTTTTTGTTGGTTTCTGATTTGAAGATAACACATTCTCTTCTTGGTTATGAACGGATGTTGTAATAAGTGGTGGGCACAGTGGGTTAAAAAAAACTGGAATGAAAGATAAATATATTTATTAAAATCTCGAAATTGGTATATAACAGTAGTACAGAAGGAATGAGACCTGAAAGATCTTAAAATACTTCTATATTGTAGACTACGGAGGGTAATAAGATTAAAGTAGGCCTTTTATCGTCCTTGAGCCCACATAAAAAAATTAGGAAACTTAAATTTTGTATATTTTCCATAGAATATCTGTTGAATGAGCCTTTAGACGAATTTTGGAAGGTCTACTCTATGTAAAGGAATTTAGAATGTCTTCTGTCTTTACAAGGTTTTTTAGATGGTCCGCCATCGTAAACAGACCTTCGAAAGATCTTTGGTATACCGCTCAGATCCGGAAGGACTTCCTTTTATTGCAGTTGATATGAGGCTCAATTTTGATAAGCTCGAACTAGAAGAATATTAACAAGTAAAAAAGCTGTATGTTCGGCCGGGCCGAACTTTGAATAACCTCCATTCATTTGGATCAAATTCGGAAATTTTCAAAAAAAAAAAAAAAAAATAATCTGTAAAAAATACTTTCTTGGAATAAGGGTACAAATATCTACCTCTGAAAAAAATATCAAAAAAAAAAAAATTAGAGTTTTTACTAAACTAGGGATGCTCACACATTTCTTGATTCCATTTGACTCGTTCGCTTTATACTGAGATACAGGATTAAGTATCGTACGCCCTGTACGCCAAAAATGTTATAAAACAAATAAAAATGCAATACCGACCGAGTTGAGCTTTGAACTGAGGGAATTTGGAAATTTTCAAAAAAAAAAAAACGTTGAAAAATACTGTCGACATCATAAAAATGCCGAGTATACGGAATTACCGTTATATTGGGGTCTATACGAAGATGTGGACCTGCATAGGCAACTTTTGTCATAAGCTATTTCAATATTCAAATAAGAAACTTAAAAAAAATCCGGTTAATAGTTAGCTAAAATCATCAAAATACCGAATATAGTAAGGCAACGTTATATGGGGTCTATACAAAAACCTGGACATGCATAGACATTTTTGGTCACAGGCTGTATTATCTATTAGGAACTTTAAATACGAAATATCAAACAATTTCGGTGAATGTTGTACCTAAAATCGTCAAAATACCGAATATAGAGAGGTACTGATATATATGGGGCCTATGAAGATCTGGATATGCATAGACAATTTTCTGTCATAGACTGTAGTTCCATAACGAACTCTAAATACGAAATTTAAACCAGCTCCTGTGAACAATGTCGTTAAAATCATCAAAATACCGAATTTTGGGAGGTACTGTTATGTAGAGGCTATACGAAGCCGTGGGCCTGCATACCCATTTTTTTGGCATAGCCTGTAGTACCCATTTCGAATTCTAAATACGAATTTTAATACAACTCCGGTGAATATGTCCCTAAAATCGTAAAAATATCGAATATCGGGGGGTACCGTCGTATGTGGGATATACGAAAGCGTGGACCTATATAGATATTTCTATATAGTAGGATTATATAGGATTTTTTAAAAATGCCATTGAAAATTAAGCTAAAATCATAAAAATACCGAATATAGGGAGGTACCATTATATGGGGGATACACGATATCTTGGACCTATATAGTAAATACTCTTCCATGGGGTAAATTACTTAGAAGGAGTTTCTTTTGTGGATTTTCAGACAATTTTAATGAAAAGTTTGACTACAATTATCAAAATACCAAATATCGGGATGTACCGTTATATGGGGGCCTATACGATAGCATGGACTGATATAGTCCATCTTCGAACTTGACCTGCCTGCAGACAAAAAAACTGATCTGTGAAAAATTTTAGCTTCCTACCTTTATTCGTTTTGACTCTAGCTTGATAACAACAGACGGACGGACAGCTCCCACATATATCTTTAATAGATTTCGGGTTAATTGTGCACTAAATGACCTGAATGAAATGAAGTACATCCAATTTGGAGAAAATTGGTCCAGATAGAGCTTTAACTCCTATATATATATGTTTCATCCGATTTTGGGTTTTAATTGGCTCACATGCGTAACATGCACTCCGAAAGAATGATATTTGCTATCAGATAACTCTTGGAGCTCAAAAATACCTCTGTCAAATTTAGTCTTTATCCGATATTAAGTTTATTGTACACCAAAATGTGCTGAATTTTGGCAATTCGGACTGAATTGATCCTAGAAGCAAGTAGATCAAATTTGAAGAAAATCGGTTAAGATATAGCTATAGCTCCCATATATAAGTTTTATCCGATTTGGTGTTAAGGTCCCTCTCATGCGTAATATGCATTCCACAAGAATGATATTTGGTGCCAGACATCAGATACAGCTCAGAAATAAGTGTTTAAAATTTTGTCAACTTCGGTTCAGATTTGGTTATAACTGCCATATATATCTTTATCCGATATCAGGTTTATTGCGCATCAAATGGCTAACATCATCCCAAATAGGCTGAATTTTAGCACTTCCGAAGGAATGGAGCCTAAGAGCAAGTGCTTAAATTTTGGTTTTTCAAATGTTGCTGAAAATCGGTTCAGATATACCTATAGCTACCATATATACGTTTCATCCGATTTGATGTTAAAATTCCTCACATGCTTAATAGGCACTCCACAACAATGATATTTGATACCGGGCATCAGATACTGCTCGAAAATTCCTCTGCCAAATTTTATCGAGATCGGTTCAGATTTTTATATAGATCCGATATACATATTCATTCGATTTTACGGTTATTGCTCACCACATATGTAATATCAGCCAAAATTGAATAGATTTTTTCATATTCAGCCGAACTTTATCATTTAGTGAACTAAAAATACAGAATCTTATATTGAGATATTTTGTTTGGAAATTGTTTATATCCAAAATTGGAAATAGCTTCCCTAACCTTAATTTTATTTTCCAGGCAGAAGGAAAAAATCGATTCGCTCTTATCTATTTTTAATACAGTTGAATACACTGTATGCAGTGGCTTTTCATTATTAAATGTTATGTTATCTTGTAAACAGTAACAAACTACATACTTATTTACAGCCAGTCAGTCATAAGTAGGTCTGATATGTACGAATGTAAACCCCAGTAATAAGCTGCGAGATAAGATTTATTCGATTTTTAACAATTCTCACTGTTATGCACATGTTGTTCGGAATTTGTGTGTGTATTTGTCTTTTTTTAAGAATGTGGTTTGAGAATTTTTGGAAAACAAAACAATGCAAGAAAAATATTTATTTCTAATACGAAATAATATGCAAAGACTTATTTGAGAGATTTTGTTCGGCAAATTTAAAATTCAAATATTTATAATTTTTTCAAAATTTAAAATTTTCAAAATCTTCTCAATTTTTCATATTCATTTTCCTCAGATATCCTCATATGGTGTTATTGCATTTCCAAGGTAGGTAACATAAACAAATTTGACAGATTTTGACATGGGTATTTAGTGCAGTTGGGCTACAAATCGCCGCAAAGCCACAACTGGAAATGCAAATCAAGTTTGTCACATTAGCGTTGCAATGAACACATGACTTCCATACAAATATTGGCTCGAACATATGATCGCTAATGCTTACATTATATTTATGATTTATTATGCGTAGGCCATGGAAAATTCATTGGGGTTAAGAAATTCATAAATGTATGTGTGTTTGTGTGGCAACTGAATAAATTAAATTTTAGAGAGAGTTTTTTACACGAACTAAATACCATATTATCGTGCCTTCTATATCCCAAAAATATTAAATTGAAATTCAAATATTTTACGTTGGCACCTATTCAATAAGGAAATGAATTAATTGATCAAAAAATATTGATAATAATATTAATAAATTTTAGATGATATTTTAATAATATTAACAAATTGAAATTCAAATATTATACCATGCAACCTGTTCCAATCACAACAAAGTTGCGTCCAATTTGCATCTCCTCTTCCGATCTATGCTCCATGATTTTTTTCCACATAAAATTAAGACATTTTTCGCACCATTAAAACTTGAGTCAATTAAGAAGTGGAAAAATGAAATTTATGAAAGCTTTGTTTTCGGAGTTGAACTGCTGCTGGTACCGCTGTTTCACTTACAAAATCATGGATTTTCCATAATACATTTCGATATGATGAAATACACACACATACTGACACATACACACAATTCATATTCATGCTACATTTAAAGAAATTAATCTGTGGAATACACTCAAAGTTAAATGTCAGTTGAACTGGGAGTATTTAACCATATTTGTCTTAAAGAACCAAAAAGACTTGTTTGGTGACTCAATTGAGAAATAAAGTGTTTGCCGAAAATAATCCTCGTTGTTATCAGGGAAAATGGCAAGAACACTACATACCTTAAGTGAAAGGATGCCAAGGAACCTCAAGCCGAAAATTAAATGATTTTTAAAAAAGTCATAATATTGGAGTAGAAAATGTAAAATTCATCAAAAAAAAGTACCATCATAAAAATTTTGTATCTAAACGGTGTTTTCCTAAGAGCCAAATTATGAAATGGCCAAAAAAATAATTTTTATTTTTTTGTCATTTAAATATAATTCAAACTGTCAAAACTGCTGTCAGAGTGATGCGTATTAAAAAAACCTCATAAAAACACCCCAGATATATGAAAGAGCTCTGGAATAACTGACTGACTGATCTAGAATTATCTTGAAATGTTGCACGAAGGTCAATCTTGGTGCGTAGGAGAGTAATGAGACTGGGTCTTTGGAAATTCGTACTAAAAGGGTACGAAAATTACTAAATTGTACAAAAACGGAATGAGCTTGAATTCTGAAATTTGTAATGGGAGTCACTAGTGAAGTACACGAAAGGTGTACCTAAGGGTTTCAGGGTTTTTCGAATTTTGAGATTACGAAAAGTTTCAAAATTGTCCTAAACTTCTAAAATGATACCATTTAGTATTATATGAACGGATAGAGCTAAAATTTAAAATTTAGAGCTGAAATTTAATATGAGAATCAAGGTTGGAAAATAATTGAATGTACATGAAATGGGGTTTGGAAATGTGTACTAACTGTCCGAACTATACTAAACATACTGGTACTAAATTTGAAATGGATGAATGAAGAATTTTAAATTTTGTATTGGGTCCCTCTTGATGGTAGGTTTGTGATAAAGGGGTGGTTTTGGAAATGGCGACTAGAAGTGTACGAAAAATACTAAACAGTACTATATTTGGTACAATTTGGTATTGAGTGAAAATCTAGTGTTTGAAATATGAAATGTGGTTATAGTATATATTTTGGTCGTTGTCCATGTGGACATATGGTGTTGGAAAAGTGCTGAATAGTACTATATTTGGTACTGGCTGAAGGGATAGGGATAACATTCTAAAATTTGATATTTAAATTACCGATTGTATCTGTGTTTTGAGATTTTGCAGTGGTTTGGAAATGCGTCCTATATTCACACAAAGAGAATTAAATGGTACTAATTAATAGTATTGGGTGAAAGGATTGGACTATAACCCTCAAATTTGATATTGATATCACTGTTGGTAAGATATGGAGGTGGTTTTGCAAATGTGTACTTTATTTTACAAAACGTACTAAATTTGGTATTCGGTAAAGAAACAGAGCTGAGATCCTGAAATTTGATATAGATGACACCGTGGACTCTATGGTTAAGATATAGAAGTGGTATTGGAAAAGTATACCATAATTGTTCGACAAGTACTAAGTGGTATTAACATGGGTATTGGGCAAAGGATTAGATCTGGAATTCCGAAATTCAATATTGAAGTCTCTGCTGGTATCTGCAGTTAAGATATTTATCTGATGTTGGAAACGCATACTATAAATGTACGAAAAGTACTGAATGGTACTATATTTGGTATTGGGTGAGGGAATAGAGTTAAAATTTTTAAATATAATATTTTAATTATTGATTGCAACTGTTTTTGAGATTTGTCGGTGATTTGGAAATGCGTCTTGTATTTGTACGAAAAGTACTTAATGATACTAACTTTTGTATTGGGTGAGGGTATACGGCTGGAATCTTCAAATTCGAAATTGAGGTCTCTGTCGGTTGAGATATGTAGGTGGTTTCCATAATTGTTCGAAAGGTACTAAGTGGTACTAAATTTGGTATTGGATGAAGGAACATAGCTAAAATCCTGAATTTTGATATAGATATCACTGTTGATGTCTTTGGTTAAGATATGGAGATAGTATTGGAAATGGTACTAAAATTGTACCAAATTTGGCAACGGGGGAAATTAAAAACTAAAATCCTAAAACTTGATATTAAGGTCACTATTGGTATCTGCAGTTGAGATATGGAGATTGTTTTGAAAACGTGAATTATAATTGTTCCAAAAGTACTAAGTGGTACTAAATTAGGTGTTGGGTAAAGAGAGAGAGAGAGAGAGAGAGAGAAACCTGAAATTCCGATATTTGAAATGGATGGTGTCTGTAGTTGAGAGAAGATAGTGCTTTTGGAAATTAGCACCATCAACGTACGAAAAGTGCAAAATGCCACAAAATGTGCCATTGGGTGCCACTGTTGGTGTCTTAGGTAGAGAAAAAAGGGTTATTTTGAACATTCGTAGTATAACTGGTAATGGTAATAAATTTGAGATTGGGTCTTAGGATAAACCTGGAATTCTTAATTTTGATGTGGGTATATCGTTTTGAGAGATGGAGGTATATTTGGGAATGCATACTATGATTGTTCGAAAAGTACTAAATGGTACTAAATCTGAATAGATTTGAATCCTGAAATTTGATATCGAGGTCTCTGGTGGTTTCTAGAATTTAGATATGATGGCTGCCAATTTTTAGTATGAAAATACATTGAAAAATATTTTTTACCAGAAAAATGGGATGTGGAACCATTGGGCAAGTGTTCAACTAATATGCTCTTCGGTAGACTTCTAAACGAAAGATTTTGAAATTTTCTCGATAAACGAAAATCTTGAACTTTGTTTGGAAATTTGAACAAATTTTGAATTTTGAGTACTAAAATGAACTCGTGGAACAAATCTTAAGATCCAAAGTGGACTTTTCGCTGACGAAGTAGCTAGTAAAAACACAAAATCAAACGAAGAAATGAAGAATCATACTCCCAGCCTTATGTCCTGTCTCTCTGAATATTTAGACTCGATCTTTCTGTCTTTCACCCTGATGCGTTCGAAGGGAGTATCTGATTTGGTCCAAACTTGGGAAATCGTAATATTTTTACAAAGCTTAGATCGAGTTCGATGTAGGGCAATATCTGTCCTATATTTCTTGTACCCCTAAAAATTCAAAATTTTAAAAGATATATGTGTCATATAAAGCAAAAGGACTATCCGATGTGGTCTAAATTTAGCACATGGTAATATTGATGTCATTTTAAGGTCACATACGAAACAGAGATTATAGGTATTCCACAAAACAACTCTCATGTGGCTCCCAAACATAGACTGGATTACAAATAGGATTATTTTAATCAGGGCATATGGCTCGAAATATGTAGTTATTTTATACCCTTCTCCATAATGTGGAGGATATATTAAGTTTGTCATTCCGTTTGTAATACCTCGAAATATAATTTTAGACCCCACAAAGTATATATTCTTGATCAGCATAAAATTCTATGTCGATTTAGCTACCGAACGAACTGAAGTAGGTTGATAAAATTATACTCAAATGTATATTATGTCTACAAAACTTTTGGTATTGAAAATGGGCCATGTAGGTCCACGTTTCGGTATAGCCCCTATATAACGGTACCTCCCGATATTCGGTATTTTAATGATTTTAGCGACAATATTCATCAGAATTATTCCAAATTTGGTATTTGATGTTCATAATGGGTGCTACAGCCTATGACAGGAGATTGTCTGTGAAGGTCCACGTCTTCATATAGCCCCCATATAAAGGTACCTCCCGATATTCGGTATATTGATGATTTTAGAGGAATTGTTTCAAATTTGGTATTTGAAGTTCGTAATAGATACTTCAGCCTAAGACAGAAATTTGTCTGTGCAGGTCCACGTCTTCGTATTGCCCCCATATAAGTTACCTCCCGATATTCGGTATTTTCATGATTTTAGCGGCATTGTTCACCGGAATTGATTCAAATTTGGTATTTGAAGTTCGCAATAAATACTACAGCCTAAGACAGAAAATTGTCTGTGCAGGTCCACATCTTTGTATAGCCTCCATATAACGGCACCTTCCGATATTCGGTATTTTGATGACTTTAGCTATATTATTCACCGATTTTAAGTTTCGCATTTGAATATTGTAATGGCTTATGACAAAAGGCATTCGCCAAAAAGTTTTTGAGAATTGCCAAATTCGTTCCAAATGGTGGAGGGTATTCAAAGTTCGACCCGGCCGAACTTACAGCTTTTTTACTTGTCTTGGCTTCAAATGAGACAATTTGTAATCAGCTTTTTTTTTAATATGGTTATTTTTAACTGTAATACCTTCCCTAACCGAAATGATTCATTTCCCCCGACAATAATTTGTTCATTGAACCCCTCTTTTTCTTCGAGTGTATTAATAAATTATCAGTTTCTTTCTTCCGTGGCGTTTTTGGTATGGGGTCAAATGTTACTGGAACATGAACGTATTATTGCATTAATGCAAAATATATGTATGAGGATGTGGCTAAGAGTTCCGCATTACTTTTCTTCGTTGTTGTTGTTGTTTTTGTTGCGGCTGATATTTTTCATTGCGTTTTCTTCGCTGGAACATCACGAAGCAAAGTGCAAATAAAAAATTGGGTTTCCTTATGTGTCTGCAGCGACGCATTTTTACCAGCGACTGGCTCGCTGACTGACTGGCTACTCAATATTCAATTCATCATTTGCTACATATGGATGTACATAATAGATATGTGCCTTTATTTATATCACCCAAATGCAGTTTTAATGTAGGCTTGTCGTTTCTTAATTAATTTTCGTAACTGGAATTTTTTAAAATATCCCGCGAACATTTTTTAATTAAATTTTTATTCCAAAAAATTGACTAGTTTTCAAAAAAGCTACTTTCATATCTAACAAATATTGAACCTAGTTTTAATTTTGAGAAACTTATATATTTTTTTTGAAATAATAAAAAAATCCGACCAATTTTTCTCCAACGGCATCCCTATTCCATGTGGTAGCATAACCCAGCAATTAAAAACTAGTGCGTGGCATATGTTGCACGCTTCTTAAATGCGCTGCATTTCACACGCATTGCTCTGCTCAGCGAATCGATTGACGAAAAAGCGTGTTAACATTGACAGCGGCATAACAACAACACCCACTTGCACGCCATATGCGAGGTGGAGGAGGGGAGGTGGGTACCAACATAGCAACGTTATGTGTTAACATGTTTTCACTCTATGCCTCGGAACTGAAGTCTGAAGTTTTTTTTTTCTTCTTTTTGCGGTGAAACTTACCTTCCAGTTAGTTTTGCTGCTTGATGAGGACGAATGTTTTCCGCAAATATTACCATTAGCGGTGCTACTGTTGTTGTTATTTATGGTTTTTGGTGATTTGTCGGAACCGGAAGTTTTTCCATCACTTTGTGACTTTTTATTCTGCAACAAAAAAAGAAGTGACATAAATAAATGAGACAATTTTTTTTACGTGGAAATGTTAATTCGATTGATATATTAAGTTGATTTTAAGTTGTAAAAATATAGGAAATAAGGAAAAAAATAATGGGCTTCCGAAAGGTAGCTACAAGGAGTAGATCAATAAATATCATCTATAAATTTCTTCATTTAATAGGAACAAAAATGTCTAAAATATATCAAAGTCTCTTTGTAAGCAAGTCCACCTTAAAAACTTAAAATCGTCCCGCCCGTTCATTTTAGTACCCAAAATGCACAATTTGATTAAATTTCCAAACAAAACTTCATACATCGTACTAAATTTTCAACTGTCTTTTTTGAATAAACTCTAGTTTTACTAAACTAGTGTCTCAGATTTTTTTTTTAATTCGGGTTCAAAAAATCGTTAATCTAGATATAATTTTCGAGTCGTTTCAAATTCCATGTGACCATTTGTTGGATAGGTATTTTCATTATCTTTCAAATTATATATATATTGTCTAAGTCTTGGACCCAGATTTTTGGGTCTAATTTCTGGGTATCCCTGTTTGTCCCCCAATAAATACTTTTTCGGAATCACCGTACAAATATCTATCTCTGAAAAAAAAAAAATTTAAAAAATCGAGAATTTTTATAAAACTAGAGTTGTTCATCAAAATATTTCGTTTTTAAGTTTAGCGAAGAACATTTTAGTTAAACCCTTACAGAGTGGTTCACACATCCAATTTTTCTGACCAAAACCATATTTCAACGTCTTTTATTAATAAAAATTGGCCAGCACCATATCTAAATCCTAGAAAACCAACAGTGACCTCAATACAAAAATTTCAGGATTCAAGCTCTAACCAAGTTTAGTACCATTTAGTACTTTTCAGACAATCATGTTACGCATTCCCAAATTCAGCGCCTTCTCTCAAAACTATACACCAACAGTGGCCTTCATATCAAATTTCTGAAATCCCACTTTATCCTAAGATCTAATCCCAAATTTGTAACCACACTTTACGTACAGTTATATTACGCATGTCCAAAACGAGATCTTTCCCTCAACCACATACATCAACATTGACCTCGATACCAAATTTCAGAATTCCATCTCTATCCCTACACACAACGGCACATTTTGTGGCATTTTGCACTTCTCGTGCGTTCATAGTACGAATTTTTAAAACTACCTCCTTCTCTCAACTACAGACACCAACAGTTGCATTCACATCAAATTTTACCAAATTTTGTACCATTTAGTACAAATATAGTACGCATTTCCAGAACCACCTCCATACCTGAATCCCAGTTACCAACAGAACCTTAGTTCCAAATTAAGTACCACTTTTCGAACAATTACGGAACACATTTCCAATACCAATATCATAATCAAAGAACCTACTGTAACATCTATATCAAATGTCAGGATTTCAGCTCTATTTCTTCACCCAATACCAAATTTAGTACGTTTCGTACAAATATAGTACCCATTTGCGAAAACACCACCGTATCTCAAGTCCAGAAACCAAAAGAGAATTCAATATCAAATTTCGGGATTCCAGTTCTATTCCTTCACCAAATACCAAAATTAGTACCATTTAATACTTTTCGAACAATTCTGATACAACAGTGCCATCAGTAATCAAAATATCAAATTTCAGAAGTTTTCCATAGCCCAATACCAAATTTAGTACTTTTCTTACAATTGTAGAACTCATTTCTAAAATCGCCACCTTAATTCTAAATACCAACAGATTGAGGATTCCAACCATATCCCCTCACCCAATACCAAATTTAGTGCTATTTAGTACTTTTCTTACAATTATAGTACTCATTTCCAAAATCACCCCCATATCTCAATTTCAGGTACCAACGGAGACTTCTATATCAAATTTAAGGATTTCATCTATATTCCTTTGTTCAATACCAAAATTAGTACCATTTATTACTTTTCGTACAAATATAGTACAAATTTCCAATACCACCTCCATATCCTAAACACAGACACCAACAGTGACCTTAATGCCAAATTTCAGAATTCAAGCTCTGTTCCTTCACCCAATAACAAATATAGTATTATTTAGTACTTTTCGTACAATTATAGTACACGTTTCCAAAATCACCCACATATCTCAATTCCAGATACTAAGAGAGATCTCTAATGGCAATCTTTGAGGATTCCAACCCTGTTCCTTCACCCAATACAAAATTTAGTACCATTTGGTATATTTCGTACAAATATAGGACGCATTTCCAAATCACCGGAAAATCTCAAACAAAGATGCCATCAGTTATCAATGTATCAAATTTCAGAATTTTATCTCGATCCCAATTTAGTACAATTTTGTACTTTTCGTACAATTATAGTATACATTTCCGTGCTATATGTCGAGGCTATACAGAAACAGCAACCCCAAAACCAAATTTCAGATTTCTACCACTGGGTGAAAATACCCAATACCAAATTGTATAAAAAAATACTATTTAGTACTTTTCGTGTACTTGTAATACACATTTTCAAAACCAGCTTCATATATCTAATTTTCCCTCTAACCTCAATTCTCATACCAATTTTCAAGATTTTACCACTATTTTCATAAATCTTTGGTAAATCTATCCTGCACTCCATCAGTGAATCTCATTCCAAATTTCAGATTTCTAGCTCATTCCGTTTGACAGATACAAAGTATTCAATTTTTAGTACATTTTAGTACCTTTCGTACTCTTTTAGTAGGAATTTACAAAAATCCAGGTTAATCACACGCCTATGCACCTGGACTGACCTTTGGGCAAAATTTCAAGATTCTACCTTTAGTCGTTCACACTAAAGCAAACTGTTCCATATTTTGTACTATTTAGTACAGTTCGTACACTTAGTACATATTTTCAAAAACGTCTTCCCATATTAAAATACATACATCTCATATCAAATTTTAAGTTTTTAACTCTATCTAAATGGTATCATTTTAGAAGTTTAGTACCAGTTTTGAGCTTTAAAATTCGAAATTCCGATTAAAATTCCATCCTGCACAGCATCAGTGATTTTCATCCCAAATGTCAGTAGTCCAGCTCATTCCGTTGTTCAGTACAAAGTATTTAATGTTTAGTACATATTAGTACATATTAGTACTTTTCGTACCCTTTTAGTGGGAATTTCTAAAAATCCAGGACTATCACACGCCTACGAACCAAGACTCACCCTCGAGATTTCAAGATTCTAGCTTCAGCCGTTTCTTCTACATCAGTCGATCAGCCTCCAACAAAAATTGTGCAGCATATATCTATGCTTTGATGAATTCAGGGTTAACGGTTAAGAGAGAGAGGGAGAGAGAGATTTATTATCCTAATCTCATTTTACAACTGAATTAACCGATGTTATCCATTTTTCCACCTGACCTAGAACTGATGCAAATATTATGATTTGCAAAGTCGGAGCAAAATCGGATTATTGCTTGTCTTTCTGTGCAGAAAGTATTTTGTTTTACTTTTTCGAAAAATTCGACGTTTTATGGGCGAGGTACCAGAAAGAGTGGACCGATGTATTCCACTTTGTCACTAGACCTTGGGTTAACAAAATTATTGGGATTTGTGAAATTTGAAGATAACATTTTTAAGAGTTGTAATTATTTAAAACTTTGACCCTTTGTGAGGGAGGTACTTGATGGAGTGGACCAATATTATCCATTTTTGCACCTGACCTAAAACTGATAGTTACATTAGGATTTGCAAAGTTGAAGTAAAATCGGATTAAATAAATATATTTTTTTTTTTTTTTTGAAAAATAATTTTTTTTTTTTGAAAATTTCGACCTTTTGTGGGGGAGGTACTAGAAGGAGTGGACCGATATGTTCCATCTTAACACCAGATCTTGGGTTGATAAAAATATTGGGATGTGCGAAATTTGAATACAATCGGACTCTTACATCGTATTTTATAAGAGTTGCAATTATTAAAAATTTTGACCCTTTGTGGGGACCTAGCACTGACGCAAATATTAGGATTTTCAAAGTTGAAGCAAAATCGTATTATCGTTTCTATTTCTGTGCAGAACATAATTTTTTTTTTAAAATTCGTCCTTTTGTGGGGGATGTACCAGAAGGAGTGAACCGATATTGCCCATCTCCGAACTCGATCTAAGTTTGACAAAAATATTACGATGTGCCAAGTTTGGACCAAAAAGAATACTCCCTTCGAGAGTTATCGTGCGCACCAGCCAGACAGACGGACAGACACACGGACGGACATCGCTAGATCGGCTCAAAATGTCCTGGAACGGGTTTGGTCCCAAGAGACCTAGGGTCTAAAACCGTTATTTCGACTAGGCACGTTTTGGCCGTATCAAATGATATATACCCTCTCTAGCCATATAGCTGAGGGTATAATTAGAATAATGTTGGCATTTTTGTTCATTTTCGAGTTTTTATTTTTATAAAAACAACAATTAATCCCTAATTATTTTGTAAGAATTAAAATAAAGTTTGTTAAAAATATTGAACACCTTCATATGTCTGGTACTTCATTAGCGAAGCACCACATTTGTAATGTATAGAAATACTAACTGATTTTAAAATATAGAATTGGTACCAACAAAATTAAAAATTTTTTGAAATGAGTTGAAACAATTGTTGAGTGAGTTCTATATGTCAGCAGAAGCCTCTCAAAAGATCTCCTGTCCATGCAACGAATATGTCTCTAATTAACCAAATAACTCTCAACTATGTTCTGAAAATGTCTCAAAAGTTTTTTTAGAAGGACTCGAATTTTAAACTTCTCTGGGCATTTAATGTAGTAAACGGTACATTTGACAATTCTTCGTTAAGAAACTTGTTTAGATGGCTCCTATAAAAATATGCCCTCTTAAGATTATTTTTTTTTTTTTTTTTTTTTTTTTTTTTTTTTTTTTTATCGATCGTTCCCAACGCCTCACTTTCCCGCCCCTGCCGACCGAGAGGGCCACCTCCCCATAACGTAGGGAGCACGTACACCCCATAGTCCGGATTATAGGGGGTTAGTAGACTTGGGAAACCGGCTACATTAGAACATCAGCCGGTTTAACTATTAAAATAATTAAAGTATCTAAACTAAACTACAATAAAACTAAACAATACAAATACTAAATCACAGAAACTAAGTCTGGCAACTATTTTATAAACTAGGAACGTAGGATAGAGTTTTTTATGACATGCAAGGGTTCACACAAAGAAATCGTGTTGTATAATTTATTATAATCAGCACATAAACTTCGGAGAGGATTATTTATTTCATAGTTCGATTTTGCTAATGTTAGTTTAAGTGGTATGTAATAACGCGTAATTCGCGAGGGGATATTGAATTTAATTTCACCAGTTAAAAACTCAGAATCAATTTGACCACGCAAAAGTTTTATGATAAAAATACATCTAAGCATTAATCTCCTTTTCTCTAGTGTAGGAAGATCGATAAGTTTAAGCCGATTCTCATAAGGTGGGAGAAGTTCATTTGAATTCCATCCTAAACCTCTCAGAGCAAACAAAAGAAATTGAACCTGTACGGACTCTATCTTTTTTGAATATATTTTATAAAAAGGACTCCAAAGTACGCAGCCATATTCTAAAGTAGGTCGAACATGGCTGATAAATAAGCGTTTGGTTACATAAGGATCGTCGAATTCCTTTGACCAACGTTTTATAAACCCTAGTAAAGATTTTGCTTTATTAACACAAGACTCAATATGTAAATTAAAACGTAATTTATTATCTAATATGACACCAAGATCAAGAAACGACTCAACATTATCCAATTTGTATGAACCAATGAAATAGTTGTAGTTCATATGCTGAGATCTATATAAGGACAATTTTTTACATTTTTTTAAATTTAATGACATTACATTGACACTACACCAATGAGCAAGAGAATACAAGTCCTGTTGCAGATTAAGCGATTCGTTGTGGGAATCAAGAGTGCAGAAAAGTTTAACATCGTCAGCAAACATTAATATTTTTGAATTACGAATAATAGATGGAAGGTCATTTAAATAAAGTACAAAAAGTAGTGGACCTAAATGGCTACCCTGAGGAACACCAGAAAATACTGTAATATTTTTAGAGAGAGTATTATTAAAAGATACCTTTTGGGTACGGTCATGCAAATAAGACGATATCCATTTTAGGAGAATTGTAGAGAAACCCATTAAGTCAAGTTTATATATTAACAAATTATGCACCACCGTATCGAAAGCTTTACTGAAATCAGTATATATAATATCAGTTTAGAGATTTTTTGAGAATCCAGTGTGAACATTAGAGACCAGTTCTAATAAATTTGTCAAAGTTGATCTTCCTTTAACAAAACCATGCTGGTGCGGTGATACTATAGATGTAACGAAATGAGTTATTCGTTGTGTAACCAAACGCTCAAAAAGTTTGCGAATTGCACTTAGTTTTGCAATGCCCCTATAATTTTCAATAACACATCTACTGTCAGCTTTATGCAATGGAATAATAAAGCTCGAACGCCAAATAAGAGGAAAATACCCTAGGGTTAACGAAGTATTAAAAATACTTGTTAGAGGAAGATATAGTTCATGTGCACATGCCTTTAAAATGAAAGACGGTACACCATCTGGACCCGGTGAATTAGAACATTTCAATGAAAGTAGACCTTTCAACACTTCATCTGATGTGAGAATAATATGAGGAAAATGATTAAGTTTATTAATACTATAAGAGTATTTTACACCTTTATTAGAATGTTTGGAATACGTACTTTGAAAAAAATCTGCAAAATTCATTATTTTTTGCATTTATTGTATGTGACATAATTTCCTCATAACAATAAACAATTAATCTAATTTCAATCTCTACCACGACAACACAAGTTACATTAATATTCCCCAGATGAGGCTGGTGTGAAAACTTCTTTGTCAACATAAAAACCCTACATTAATTAATATTTTTTTTCTTTTTGTTTTAGTTCTGAGAATAACGGCAAAACCACAACGTCACACACACACACACACATATTTCCATCGTCTAAAACAATATGACCAACCAAAACATGACTTGTAAATTGAATTAGCAATCACACGTTAATATAATTAAAAATTCAAACAACATCAAAGCTTCTAACTAAAGACGAACAAACGCTTCGTCTCAGAAGACGACAAGAATTTCATGCCGACAACGCAAAACCAAGTCATAATCATAAATTGTGTCACATCAAATCTGGGTTAACAAAAATTTTGAATATTCTTCATGGCGAAGAACGAGATGTTTATAATTGTTATTCTGCTACAATTTTTTGTATGTTGTGGCATAGTTTGGCATTGTTGTAAGGGGAGGTGCATTACATGTATGAAGTGTATCTTTGGAAAACATGTATGACACACTTAACGAACTTTCAGTACGTCTTATGCAGTGTTACTAGGATATAGGATCAGAAAATCACTCTTGAAAGATCTATGCAATTCTGAAAATATTAAGCCTTTAAAATTATTTCTGTAAAATTTGCAAGATGAGTATCGGCGGCGTGCCGAAAAAACGGATTATGAAAAAGGGCTTTCGACGTTTTGAAAGTTTACATCGCAAAGTAATCTAAATTGTTTAGTTAATTTCTACCCTCTTCCACATTGTTATACCCTACCCCACATATTGGTAAGGGTATTATGCCTTTGGGCATGGAGAAGAAAGCGAGATAAACCCATACTTACTTTTGAGGATCTTCATAGAATCACTTTCTGGGTCTGGGTCTATTTGGTGCACAAGACATAAAATTTGGAGAAAATCGATTCAGATATAGTTACAGTTCCCATATATATGTTTCATCCAATTTGGGGTTAGAATAGATTGAATACTACCTGATACCTGTACCTGATGAATGGTATATATACCTTAGAGGGTTATCTTTACTTTATAGGGTTACTTTGTTCGGGATACCGTAGTATTCTGTTGTTGCAAAGTAGTTAGTTCTAATCCCATTATTATTATTATACCCTCAGCCGAATGGCTACAGAGGGTATATATCATTTGATACAAAACGTACCACATCGAAATAACGGTTTCAGACCCTGGGTCTCTTTGGACCAAATCCGTTTTAGGACATTCGGAGTCGATCTAACTCTCGAAAGGAGTATCCGATTTGATTGAAACTTTGTGCATCGCAATATTATAGATCGAGTTCGGAGATGGGAAATATCAGTCAACTCCTTCTGGTACCTCCTACAAAAAATATCCTCATTTTCAATGAAAATAATTTACTGTACAGAAAGAGAAAGGATAATCCAATTTTGCTCCAACTTTACAAATCCCAATTTTTGCATCTGTGTTAGGTCAGGTGCGAAAATGGACTATGGAATATCGGTCCAATTTATCAAGTACCTCCCTCACAACATTTTGAATGATTATAACTCTTATAAAATTTGATGTAAAAGTCTGATTATCTCCAAATTACATAGATCACAATATCTTTATTGACCGAAGGTCTGGTGTTATGATGGAATGTATCGGTCCACCCCAACAAGTAAATCCCCCACAAAGTGTCAAATTTTGAATATCCATGGAGCTCATAAAACGCGAAATTAACATTCGATTCCATTCAGATATGGCACATCTCAATATTTCCATCAACACAAAATCTGTTAAAAAGATGGTAGAGATCAGAGAATTCCTTTTGCTAAAATTTAAAATTAAAAATATCGAATGTAGCCGTTATATTAGGGTCTATACGACGACGTGGACCTGCATAGGCAACTTTTGTCATAAGCCATTGCAATGCAATCAAATGCGAAACTTGAAAAAAATCCAATAAATGATGTAGCTAAAATCATTAAAATACCGAATATTGGTGTAGGTACCGTTATATAGGGGCTGTGCTGAAGACGTGGACCTGCACAGAAAATTTTCTATCATAGGCTGTACCATACGAACTTCAAATACCAAATTTGAAACAATTCCGGTGAATAATGATGCAAAATAATTAAAATACCGAATATTGGGAGGTGCAGTTATATGGAGGCCATACGAAGGCATGGATCTGCAAGGACAATTTTCTGTCATAGGCTGTAGTATCCATTACGAATTTCAAATACCAAATTTGAAACATTGCCGGTGAATAATGTCGCTTAAATCACCAAATTACTGATAATAGGGAGGTACCATTATATGGGGGCTATACCAAAACGTGGACCTACATGGCCCATTTACAAACATAACCTGCCTACTGGCAAAACAAACACACCATAATTTTGCCATTTTTTTTTTAATTTTGTTGAATGAAAGCAAAAAATGTCGGAAATAGCATTAAATTTTAGAATAAGTGTAGATTTGTTCGAATTGGTCACCTTTGGCACGAATTATGGCCTTCAAACGACCAATGAAACCGCTGCTCATTCCCGGCGAAGCGCTTGCTTGAGGTGATCGACACTTTGGTATTTTTTAGTGCCAACCTTGCTTTCCAAAATACTCCAGACACAATAGTCCAACGGATTGGTGTCCGGAGATATTGGTGGCCATTGTGCGCTGGAAATAAAGCGAGGAACCTCATTTTGTAACTATTCTTGGGCGGCGGAATGTCCAAGTTCTGCGGCTAAAATGTTTCTGTGCCCAGGGCTTTAAAACACCCTCCAGAATATTTTCGCGATAATATTCGGCATTTATTCTGATGCCACGGTCGATTATACGAGCGGAGAGCGACCATCGGTTGTTATGGCGGCCCACGCCATCACCATGACCGCCGCTTGAGTTCTGGTGGCCAACCAAAGTGCACATTTTCAGCTGACCTCTTTGGCAAGTAAACACGATTATTTTGTTTGTTTACAAACTGCTGGACAAGAAATGTTTTCTCATCGGAGAAAACCAAATTCGGCAGTTCACCACTTTCGGCCAAGCGAAGCAACTCTTTACTCTTTTGAGTCCATTTTCTTTCTGTTGCGGTGAAGGTTCTTGCACTTTATGG
This sequence comes from Musca domestica, assembly GCF_030504385.1. Taxonomy (NCBI): domain Eukaryota; kingdom Metazoa; phylum Arthropoda; class Insecta; order Diptera; family Muscidae; genus Musca; species Musca domestica. Next base: position 629,287 of record NW_026712445.1, on the reverse strand, counting down.
AATTTCAATGGCTTTATCCCGAGCTAATTTTTCGCTATTTGCCGAATGGAATATTGCGATATGTTCAGCTCACGAGCCATTTTTCGGCCACTGCGACGCGGGTTTCGATCAAATCGTTCCTTTACCTTTCGAACCATTTCTGCTGATGTTGCTGTTTTCTTTCGTCGACTTCCTTGACGTCGGGCTACGCTTCCAGTATCACGGTAACGAGCAATGGTACGAGACACAAAAGATTTATTCACATTTAAATGCTGGAGTGCTCTAACGATGGCCACTTGTGGTTTTCCAGCCAAATATAAAGAAATCACACTATCACGCTTGAATTCCATTACGAGTAACTTTTTTTCTGGAAAATTCTCACAAAAATGCTTTTGTACGCTCGTAAGCAATATAATGAGCTGTCACTGGAATAATTTTAACAGCTGTCGGACGAGTGGCTTAGAAATGACAGCAGTCTTTCATCTCACTCTGTACATTTGAGAAAATATTTATCAACCTACTTCATTTCGTTCGGAAGCTAGACTGATTTTCACAAATGGACAGACTGACGGACATCGCTAAATCGACATAGAATGTTATGCTGATCAAGAATATATATACTTTGTGAGGTCTAAAATTAATATTTCGAGGTGTTACAAACGGAATGACAAACAAATCCATGCTATGGTGGAGGGTATAAAATAGGAATACTTCGGTCGACTATATCTGGCACCTCGCGCACTTTTTAACATTATCTAAAAATTATCACATATTTCATATAAAATTAAGGAAGTAACCCATATAGTCCAAACCTGGCACGTCGTAATATTCCATTCCATTGGATCCTACTCCATGGATTGTCAACAATTCCAAAAATCATAACCGAAGTCAAAATATATTTAAATAATCGAAATTGGGCTGAGGGTATAAATCTATCGGTAACTTTTTAACTTTCTATAAAGGGTGTTTTTTTAAGCCTGATAGAACTTGAAAATGTAAAAAATAATACAAAAAATTAAATTTTAATCAAAAAAAAATTTTTTTTCGGAATACCAATACGTGCTTATTACCAAACCCATTAGGCCAAAAATGCGCATTATCGCTGAACACTATTTTGCGATAAAACAACAGGTCATTTGCCAACTACTCTAGAGCCTGATCTTTAAAGTAAATTTGGATAATTTCGTAGCGTTGATCATATGAATTGTCAGAGAATACTGAAACAAATAAAAAAAGTTCCATGAAAATTTAATTTTTTGTGTTTCTTTTTACAATTGAAAGTTTTATCTAGCTTAAAAAACATCCTTTACATATAAATACTTAATGAATGTTTGGGATCCAATTCATGTCCTCTTAAACGATATGCAAATATTTGAGTTTTTGGAAATAACTTGCGAAACATTTTTAAAATTCTAATGATTTTTGTTACTCTCGAACAAGGCCTGGCATTCATAGAATTATTTTTGTTCTGCAAAATATTAGCAAATGTGTTTTAGTTTGCAGCTTAAAAATCAAGCTTTGTTTAGGTTAGTGGTGTTTTCTTTGTTGGTGGTGTTACAAAATTCCCAAAAACCAAATTCATATTCTTCTCGTCATTATGTTATGTTTTGGAGCTATGTGCGCGTGGCGTCATGAATGGCGATAATCATCAACAATGGGAAAATTAGCCGGCTTTTGGTTGCAGACTTCAGTCATTCGGTGTTGTTACGTTTTCTATTTCTTTGGCACCAAAAAAAAAAGGTTTTTTTTTTACCTTCAGCAGCAAAGCAAAGGTTGTTTACCAAGTGATAATATCTGATTTTCTGGTTGTTAGTGGTGTTGTTGGTTTCTTGCTCCGTTGCTTGGCTGGCGCTGTTGTTGTTTGAATTTAACCTGGCCAATGATTACTATGGTCATGGGGCGTTGAAACTTTTACTTTTCAAACCCCAATTTTTTTATTTCATTTTTATATTTTCTTCCATGAAATTCCCATGTGGAGGGCGTGAATTTCTGGTGAATGTTAAATTCCGTTGCTTCTTTTCCATTTCTAAATTAAAAAGGGCAATAAAGAGATAATCAACGTTGGCACAAAGGAACTGTAGCGCGCAAAGGTCTTTTTATTTTGTTTGTTAACCGTTTACATTTACGTTTGTCTGTCTGTCGGTCGGTCGGTTGGTAACGTCAATTTGTTTATTATTATTTCATGCAATTAAAAGTGTTTTTTTATTGTGACGTCAAATTGTGTTGTACAATTTGTCAGTAACTCGCATCAATGAAATTATTTCAAAACGTTTTTGTTTTATTTTTATTGTTTTTGTTGGAAGTGTTGAAAAAACACGGTTTGCACGAATTTTTGTTCCAAGCCAAGTTCAACAATTTTTGCCATAGTCTGTTGTAGGTTATGGTAATCTAATCCTTGAAATTGCCAAGATGTCTCAAGTGCATGCATGCCTGCTTGCCAGCCTGACTGGTGGCTGGTTGCACTGTGGCCAGCTAATGTTTGAATGTGAGACGTCGTTGGCTTTATTGAGGGCTTTTTGTTTATAATTACAAATTTTAATTACTGTCTTAAATGTAGTTTAGTTTTGTGAAGATTGAAACCGTGAGAATAATTGAATGTTTTCGGTCTTTTATAATCTCTGCTGCTGCAATGGAAGGAAGACCTATATATCTACTATACATTGAAGTATTTCAGTAGATTGTCTATTAAAAGGCTACATATAGGTATCTTATCCGTAGATACCGAGATAAGAAATTATACAATTTTGGATTACTTTAGAAAATATTGGTTCTAGAATGGGGTCATATCGGTTCACTTTCTTGTATAGATCCTAGATTTTGAATATTTTTTAGGTTTTAGTCATAAATTCCATTTAATTTCTCCCAATGTTGGTGTTCTTATAATGTAACCCCCCAGTCTTGAATTAGGAGGTTCCGAAGCAGTTAGGAGGTTTCGAAGCAGTTAGCCCATATGGACTAATTCGTATCTGACCTAAGACTGATATAAATAGTTCAACGTGTCAGATGTGGACAATATCGATTACTTCCTATACTTTTTATGAGATATTTGGAAAATGTGAAGTATGCGGAGGAAACAGATATAGCAAAATTTGAAGAAAATCGAAGATTTATATCCAATTTTATGCGAAATCATAAATTCTGATAAATTTCATATTCATAGCAAATTTCTAATTACGAGAAATATTAGCTATAGCGAGTAGTAAAGAATCGCCGACTTGTTTCGCAAGTTATGACAGATAAAATTATTAACTCTTTGTAGGTTAGGTATCGGAAGGTAGGTAGGTTAGGTATATATCATCTTCACAACAGATCCTGCGTAAGCAAAAATATTTGGATGTGCGGAATTTTAAGAGAGTTGGATGCTTATTTCCCTTTCTTTGAGCGTTCTCTTTTTCAAAATCTTGAACCCTATGTGAGCGAGGTATCAGAAGAAATTGTCCGATCTCTACCATCTTTATAAATTATCTTGTGTTTGTAAATGACATGTGTAAAATTTGAAGAGAATCGGATGCTTATTTCTGATTTTATGATCGTTTTGTTATTTTAAATTGTAACCTTTCGTGGTGGAGGTACCAGAAGGAATGGTCCGACCTCTACCATCTTTATAAAACATCTTGTGTTGATATAAATATTGAGTTTTTCCAATTCCAATTCCATTCAGAATTGGATGTTAATTTGGAGTTTTAGGAACTTCATGGATAGACAAAATTTTGACCCTTTGGGGGAGGGGAAGTACCAGAAGGACTGGACCTATATATTCCATTTTCAAACTATACCTTGAGTTAATAAAAATATTGTGATGTATGTAATTTGAAGAGAACCAGATTTTGTGATCGTTTTGGTTATTCAAAACATTGCCCCTTTGTGGAGGAGGTACCAGAAGGAATGGTCCGAACTCTACGATATGTATAAAAGATTTTGTGTTGATAAAAAATATTGAGATTTGCCAAGTCTGAAGGGAATCGGATGTTAATTTCGTGAATATTCAAAATTTTGACCCTTTGTGGGGGAGGTACTTGATAGAGCGGACCTATATTGTAAATTTTCTCACCTGACCTAGCGCTGATGCAAATATTAGAATTCGCAGAGGTGGAGCAAAATCGGATTATCCTTTCTCTTTCTGTGTAGTAAATTATTTTCTTTGAAATTGTTGACATTTTGTGGGGTAGGTACAAGAAGGAGTGGACCGACATTGCCCATCTCGAAATCGATCTAAGTTTGACAATAATATTACGATGCACCAAGCTTGGATGAAATCGGATACTCCCTTCGAGAGTTATCGTGCGCACCAGCCAGTCAGACACACAGACGGACAAACGGTCGTCGCTATATCGACTCCACGCATTTGGTCCAAAGAGACCTAGAATCTAAAAACCTTTTGACACGTTTTGGCCGTATCAAATGATATATACCCTCTGGCAGAGAGTACAACAATATGTAAAGGTCTTTGTAATATCTGTATGTTTTAGTAGAGCAAATCATTTCCTCCCACAACAAACCCGTTTGATCCCAATTTCACAATTTCCATTTTTGGTAAGTGATTCTCGTTTAGTTACATCGAATACACGAAACTAATAAATCTCTGTTTATTGCCCAATAAAGAGGAACAATAAAACCGAATTTGTTCGACTGGTAGAGGTTGCCATCAAGTTGAAAGACCTTCCCAGCCATTAAAAGGCCATATCCAACCACTCAGCATTGCCATTAAATCTCAGATGCATTATTTTTCACTAATGAGTTAATGCTGAAGCGGGTAATCCGGTAGCCATGGTAACCTGTCGAATTTCCCTTTCAATCTGTGGAAAAAAATTTGTAATTTATTCTGCACTTGGTCTTTGAGTGGCGTCCATTAACCTCCAAATGATAGGAGCAGAAGAAAAAATTAACTAACCAAAAAAGATCTTCTCAGGAAATTTTCGGTGCAAATAAAAAAACTGAACAGTGAAAGTAATGAATATTTCATGAAAATCAAATATCATCTGCTACGTTGTCGTTGTTTTCTGCTTCTACTCCTCTTCCTCCTCCTAAATATGCATGTAGATACATACATACATACATACATACGTCATTATCGGCCACATGATCAGCATGCAGCAAACAAAAAATCGTCGTTGCCTTAATAGAGAGTCGTATCACAGTAGGCAATAACAACAATTCCAAAAAAAAATACAGGCACAACGCTCATCATCATCGAGGCTGGAGGCCTGGGATGAGTGCTGGGTGCTGGCGGTTTCGGCTTAATTGAAATTTGAATCTATAAACCAAAAACAAAAAAGCAAACAACAACAACAAAACCAAAAGATCGTCATTCACTTTCTTTTTCATTGACGTTGATGGTGTTGTTGTTGTTATTGTTGCAGTGGATGGCGCATTGGCTCCCTGATTGCAGCATCTGGTGACCAGCAAATGCATGAATGAATGCCAGTGTATAACGATATTGTTATTGTTGTTATTTATTTTTTGGGGTAAACTGCCTCCAATGACATCCCGAGCACACAAAACAAACAAGTTTGACTTTGAAGAAAAATCTACAGAAACAACAATAACCCATGGCAAAGATATAGAAAATAAAATTTATTTTATTGACGTTGGCCGTCCGACTGACAGCAACAAAATGTTGCAAATGTCAAGGTCCCACAGAAACACACAACAGCAACAACAACACTAACACTCTTGGTCATGACAAGAAAAACCTGAGAGTTGAGTTTTCAGTTCATTGCTTTTTAGGCGCATGAAAATTTTAATGTTTTTCAACTTTTTTTTTGCCAAACTAACGGAACCAAGCTTGCATGAAATTTCGAAAATGCCAATGATCGTAGGAGATCGGCCCACACAATGCCATGTGTGCAGATGTTTTGCTAGACATTGTTTTTGTGTTGAAAACACACACATACGTGTTTTGTGAAGAGGAAATTTTAAATATTCATATCACATGAAAATATATTGAAGATGAGAGCTGTTGAACGGATGTTCGAGAAAATGTTTTCAAAATTGCTAAAACTGACAAGGACAATTTTTAAATTAATTTCGTGTTTTTCAGAAACTCTTTTATTATATTTAAAGTATTTTATGTTTCGAAGACTTATTCGCATAGAAACCTTTGAATATACGATCAATCGGAGGTTTTGTATGTAAATCTGTATAAAGGTAATCAAGGGAGGCACCAGAGTAAAGAAAATCTATGTGAGGTATTTTCTACAAAGAAAGAAGGCGTTTTGCCATAAGATTTAGAGAGCCATCTATACCAAAGGAAACATTTAAGATATAGATCTTATCAAACTCAACCTTGGAGCACATACACACTTTAAGAGCTAGAATATTTATGTGGGTCATCATTTGTGCGAGATGTCAGAGAAGGTGTTGCTCTTACTATAAAATATTGTACTGTGAATTAAAAATACCCAAAAAACCAGTAAAGAAAGTCCTAAAGTCGGGCGGGGCCGATTTTATGATATCCTACACCACTTTGCTAATTTAGTTGAGCTCCACATAACAATTAAAAGTTTTTATGGGAGAATTCAATCATACACGCTATGATTATATTTATAATTTAAAGTTAAAAGGACTAAATATGCCGAAGCATTTGTATCTTTTAAATTCGGACTTGTATTGCACATTTGGTGCAAAATTAATTTGAAATCAGATAAAAATATATATGGGAGATATATCCAAATCTGAACCGATCTTGATAAAATTTAGTAAAGATATTTCTGAGCTGTATTTGATTTATTTCCCTGAATATCGTTGTTACGGAGTGCATATTACGGCTGTGGGTAACCAATACAACAAATCGGATGAACAATATGTATGGGAGCTATAGCTATATCTGAACCGATCTTCACCAAATTTGGCATACTACCTTCTAGACTCAATTCGGTCGTATGTGCCAAATTCCATAGCATTTGGGCAAATATTAGACGTTTGCTGCACAATAAAAGGTAAATCGGACGAAGTTATATATGGGAGCTATATCCATATCTTAACCGATCTCGATAAAATTTAGCAAAGGTATTTCTGAGCTGCATTTGATATATTTCCCCAGATATTGTTGTTACGGAGTGCATATTACGGCTGCGGAGGACAAAAATAACAAATCGGATGAACAATATATATGGGAGCTATAGCTATATCTGAACCGATTTCGATCAAATTTTGCATACTTATTTTCAGGCCTAATTTGGTTGTATGTGCGAAATTCCATACTATTCGGGCTGATATTGCACGTTTGATGCACAATAAAAGGTAAATCGGACGAAGATATATATGGGAGCTATATCTAAATTTTTACCGATTATCTCCAATTTCAATAGGGTTCGTCCTTGGACCAAACAAATGTTGTTTGGAAAATTTCATCTCAATCGGATAATAAATGCGACCTGCATTTTGTTCACAAGAATACATGGACAGACGGACGGACGGACGGACAGACGGACTGACATGCATAAATCAACTCAGAAAGTGATTCTATGCAGATCATCAGGCTGTAAAAGCCCATGTATCGTAAGAGACCACTGTCCTTCTTTACACAAATTATCTGTGTGTATCTACTCTCCACAAAAGACCTGTGGATGGCCTTTTACCCACTGAAGACTTGTTATAGACCATCCAACAACAGAACCCAAATCAAACGTCTACTGATCATGAGAAGTTTTTTAAAGTGTCTTCTATTCAGAAAAGACATACATAAACCCTTAACAAGGAATTTAGAATATTCGCCAAAAGTCTAAAAAAATCAAAGAACTAAAGGATAATTCATCTTTGAAGATATTTTCTCGTTCATAATTAGGGATGAAAAAAGTGGACAGAGAGGGAGGTAGAGAATACCGTTAACGAAAATTTGTGAAAGGTGCAATCACCCGCGAAATTATATTAAAACAAGTAAAAAAGCGGATAAGTTCAGCCGGGTCATTTCGAAAGAACTTGAAATTTAAAAAAAAAAATTGAAAACTACCACTTAAATGAAAACCGTCATATGGTGGCTATACGATGACGTGGACCTGCATACAACATTTTTTGTCCTAGGCTGTAGTACACATTACAAACTTTAAATATGAAATTTGGAATAATTCCGGTAAAAATGCTAAAATAATCAAAATACCGAATATCTAGAGTTACCGTTATATGGGGGCTATACGAAGACCTGGACCTGCTTACAAAATTTTTTGTCATAGGTTGTAGTACCCATTGGGATCTTCAAGTACGAAATTTAAAACGATTCCGGTGAATAATGTTGCTGAAATTATGAAAATACCGAATATCTGGAGGTACCGTTATATGGGGGCTATACGAAGACGTGAAGCTGCACAGACAATTTTCTGTCATAGGCTGTAGTATTTATTACGAACTTCAAATACTAAATTGGAAATAGTTCCGGTGAATAATGTCGCTAAAATAATCAAAATACCGAATATCTGGAGTTACCGTTATATGGGGGCTATACGAAGACCTGGACCTGCATACAAAAATTTTTGTCATAGGTTGTAGTACCCATTAGGATCTTCCAGTACGAAATGTAAAACGATTCCGGTGAATAATGTTGCTGAAATTATGAAAATACCGAATATCTGGAGGTACCGTTATATGGGGGCTATACGAAGACGTGCAGCTGCACAGACAATTTTCTGTCATAGGCTGTAGTATTTATTACGAACTTCAAATACCAAATTGGAAATAGTTCCGGTAAATAATGTCGCTAAAATAATCAAAATACCGAATATCTAGAGTTACCGTTATATGGGGGCTATACGAAGATCTGGACCTGAATACAAAATTTTTTGTCATAGGCTGTAGTACCCACTACGAACTTCAAATACCAAAATTTGAAACAATTTCGGTGAATAATGTCATTAAAATCATGAAAGTACCGAATATCGGGATGTACCGTTATATGATGGCAATACAAAAACGTGGACCGATTTGGCCCACTTACGAACTTAACCTGCCTACTGGTAAACTATGCATCATAGAATCACATGCTGAGTCGATTTATGCATGTCCGTCCGTCCGTCTGTCCATGTATTTTTGTAAACAAAGTACAGTTCGCATTTATTGCCCGATTCAGATGAAATTTTGCACAAATCATTTGTTTGGCCCAAGGACGAACCCTATTGAAATTGGAGATAATCGGTAAAAATTTGGATATAGCTCCCATATATAACTTCGTCCGATTTACCTTTTATTGTGCATCAAACGTGCAATATCAGGCCGAATAGTATGGAATTTTGCACATACAACTAGATTAGGCCTGAAAATAAGTATGCCAAATTTTATCGAAATCGGTTCAGATATAGCTATAGCTCCCATATATATTGTTCATCCGATTTGTTATTTTTGTCCTCCGCAGCCGTAATATGCACTCTGTAACAACAATATTTGGGGAAATATATCAAATACAGCTTAGAAATACATTTGCTAAATTTTATCGAGATCGGTTCAGATTTGGATATAGCTGCCATATATAACTTCGCCCGATTTACCATTTATTGTGCACCAAACGTTTAATATTTGTCCAAATTTTGTCCAATTGGCACTTATGACCGAATTGAATCTAGAAGCTAGTATGTCAAATTCAGTGAAGATCGGTTCAGATATAGCTATAGCCCCCTTTTATATACTGTTCATCCGATTTGTTATATTTGTCACCCACAGCCGTAATATGCACTCAGTAACAACGAGATTCAGGGAAATATGTCAAATACAGCTCAGAAATATTTTTGCGAAATTTTATCGAGATCGGTTCAGATTTGGATATAGCTCCCATATATAACTTCCTCCGATTTACTTTTTATTGTGCACCAAACGTCTAATATTTGCCCAAATGGGATGGAATTTGGCACATGCGACCGAATTGAGTCTAGAAGCTAGTATGTCAAATTTGGTGAAGATCGGTTCAGATATAGCTATAGCTCCCATATATATTGTTCATCCGATTTGTTATATTTGTTACCCACAGCCGTAATATGCACTCCGTAACAACGATTTTGAGGGAAATATATCAAATACAGCTCAGAAATATATTTGCCAAATTTTATCGAGATCGGTTCAGATTTTGATATACCTCCCATATATATCTCTATCTGATTTCAAATTAATTGTGCACCAAATGGGCAATACAAGTCCGAATTTAAAAGATACAAATGCTTCGGCATATTTAGTCCTTTTAACTTTAAATTATAAATATAATCATAGCGTGTATGATTGAATTCCCCCATAAAAACTTTTAATTGTTATGTGGAGCTCTACTAAATTAGCAAAGTGGTGTAGGCCCCGCCCTACTTTAAGACTTTCTTTACTGGTTAAAATGTTAGAAATAAAAGATTATTGCAGGTTCTGGAACAAAGTTGTATGGTGAAAAAATTCCTAATACAGTTTTCCTATTTTTTAATTTATTAAAAAGAATTTCTTTTCACTTTCGTTAGTTTTTTTTTATTCCCTTTATAATGATAATTAACTCATCACAAAGTTATTTTAAAAATATTTTATACAAAACACCTCAAAGAAATACCAAAAGAACCATTTATTTAAAAATAAAAACCCTGCCAATAAAAATCGATTATTATTTAAAATGCGAAAAAATTCAAACTGATATAAATCAAAAATTAACCGTTTATTGCTATTTTCACCTTCTATTGTGCATTTTCGAAGCGGAAATGATGAAATTGCCAATTTTGCTAAATATTCAAAATCAATTCTTTTTTTGCTTAAATTTCCATATTTAATGGGTATTTTTTTGTGTTTCCAAAGATAATATGCAGATTCGATGAATTTGGCAAACGTTTAGAATACACACACACGCTAAGACGCACACATCAATAGCTACAACCATTTGTGTGCATTCAAATTTCCAAAAAAAAAAAGCAAAAGTTATTAGCAAATCGACAGATAATCGATGATGGAGAGGAGAGAATATTTTATCATTAAAAAAAAACAAAAAACAAGTTTGTGTCTTAAATCTTTTGTTTTGATTTTATTTTCATTTCTCTTTGGTTCTCTCGGCCACTAATCACAGCGTTTACATAATTCCAATAGCCAAACAGCAAAAATAAATCAACTTTTCCTACAAAATTTCTTTGGGGCTATTTTTAAAGAAATCGTATTATCTATTGTGGTCTTATGTTTTGGTTGTTCTTCTTCTTCGTTCAAATGAATTCTTCTCCGGCCATGATTCACAGCTTACAATAAGCCATTGTTACGGCTCAAATGAATGTGGTATTGTATGGTATGGTCTGTCCGTCAGCAAATAAAACTAAATCAACAACAACAACTACAACATCAGCGACCACAATAAACTTCCAGTTAATAGAAGAAAGTGGGCCAATTATGAATAAGCCACACATCAAACCCCCGGCTCTGGCATTGTAAATTTTTCTCGTTGTTGTTATTACTGTCGCTGCTGCAGCTAAGAGAGGCAAAAAGAGAGAAGAACCAACCCAGCAACGTCGCCGCAACCAAAACAATGAATAAAGCAGTCCGGTATTGAGTGTGTACTGAATACATTAAATGTTTCATCAAGCCAAGACATGTCTATTATGAATTCTGAATTCTTCATCATCTTCTTCTTCTTCTTCAGTTGCCATATTCGGTATCGGAGAGTAGCAACTAATAATGACACCAAATCAATGTGGGTTTTCTAGTTGAGTTGTTTTTGTTGGCATGCATTGTTGTTGGGTTTTTTTTTATTGTGAGCTTCTACAGATATTCAATCATGACCAATAACACTAGGCAACAGAAGATTTCCAAAACAATAACTTTATGTTGTGATATACCCTCATTGATTTTTAGGCGATTTTCACATTCTTGTACGAAAAGTACTAAAATGTACTAACAATTGAGTACCTTGTATTGGACAATAGGAATGAACTAGATTTCTGAAATTGTAAGTGAGAGTCACTGATGAAGTGCAGGATAGATGTACCGAAGGGTTTTTAGAAATTCGGTCTTTAAGGTTACAATAAGTTCCAAAATGGTACAAAACTTCTAAAATTGTACCATTTGGTATTGTGTGAACGGATAGAGATAAAAACATGAAATTTGGTATAAGAATCAAGGTTAGAAAGCAAGTTTTATAAATGGAGGTGGTTTTAGAAATGTGTACTAAATGTGCGAACTGTACTAAATTGTAATAAATTTGGAACAGTTTGGTTTAGGGTGAATGTATGAAGCTGGAATTTCGAAATGTTGTATTGGGGTCGCTTTTGGTGGTAAGTTTGTAAGAAAGAGGTGATTTGGGAATGGGTACTACAAGTGGCCGAAGTGTATTAAATAGTACTATATTTGGTACACTTTTGTGTTGGGTGAACATATAGTGCTAGAAATCTGAAATTTGGTATTAGGGTCTTTGTTCATGTGTAGCCAGGACATATAAGGATGTTTCAAAAATGTGAATTATAATTGTACGAAGAGTGCCGAATGGTATTATATTTGGTATTGGGTAAAGGGATTGAGACAAAACTCTGAAATTTGACATTAAGATTACTGGGGCATCCTATATTTGTATGAAAAGTATTAAATTTGAAACAATCTGGTTAAGGAAGGATGAGGCTGAAAATTAGAAATTTATATTGGAGTCCCTGTTTGTGGTTGGTTTGTGATAGTTTTGGAAACATGAACTACAGGTGCATGAAAAGTACTAAATAGTACTATATTTGGTACAATTTGGTACTGTCCGAACAATTTGTGCTTGAAATCTAAAATTTGGTATTTTGGACGCTTTTCATATGTAGCCAGGACATATGGAGCAGGTTTCGGAAATGTGTACCATAATTGTTGGTATTGGGTTAAGAGATAAAGGAGATAAAATTCTCAAAATTTGATATTAAGATTACTGATTGTGTCTGTATTTGAGATTTGGTGGTGGTTCGGAAAGGCATCCTATATTTGTATGAAAAGTACTAAATGGTACAAAATTTGAAACATTCTGGTTAAGAAAGATAAACGAATGAATTAGAAAGAGGTGTTTTTGGAAACGTGTACTACAAGTGCATGAAAAGTACTAAATAGTACTATATTTGGTACAATTTGGTATTGTCTGAACAGTATGTACTCGAAATCTAAAATTTGGTATTTTGGACGCTTTTCATATGTAGCCAGAATATTGAAGGTGGTTAGGGTAATATGTAATATAATTGTACGAAAATTCCTGAATTGTGCTATATTTGGCATTGGGTAAGGGATAGAGATAACATTCTGGAATGTAATATTTAGATTACTGATGGTATCTGTGATTAAGGTTTGGCGGAAATATGGAAATGCGACCTATATTTGTACGAAAAGTTCTAAATGGCAATAAATTTGCAACAGTGTAGTTAAGGAAGGATGAACGGAGAAAGCTGATAATTAGAAATTTATATTGGGGTCCCAGTTGGTGGTTGGTTTGTGATAAAAATGTGTTTTTCGAAACGTGTACAACAAGTGCATAAAAAGTACTAAATAGTATTATATTTGGTACAATTTGGTACTGGCCGGACAATTTGTGCTTGAAATCTAAAATTTGGTATTTTGGACGCTTCAAGTCTGTAGTCTGGACATATGTGGTTTCGGAAATAAATTTGCCAAAAGTACTGAATTGTACTATATTTGGTACTGGGTGAAGGGATCGAAAAAACACTCTGAAATTTGTTATTTAGACTACAGAAGGTATCAATGTTTGAGATTTCGCGGTTGTTTTGGAAATGTACCCTATATTTGTACGAAAAGTACTAAATTTGGTATTGAGTGGAAGGGGTAGGATTGAAGTCCTGAAATTTGATATTGATGTCTCTGTTGGTATCTGGAATTGAGATATGGTGGTGGTTGTGGAAATGTGTACTATAATTTTACGAAAAGTACTAAATGATACTATATATTTGGTATTTGATAATGGGATAGAAATAAAGTTCTAAAATTTGATGTTTAGATTACAGATTTAATCAGTGTTCGAGATTTGGCGGTGGGTTTGGAAATGCACCCTATATTTGTACGAAAAGTGCTAAATGGTACTAAATTTGGTATTGGGAGAAGGGATAGGGCTGGTATCCTCAAATTTGATATTGAAGTCTCTGTTAGTATCTGGAATTGATATATGGAGGTAATTTGGATATGTGTACTATAGTAGTACGAAAAGTACTAAATAGTACTACATTTGGTATTGGGTGAAGGAATAGAACTGAAATTCTAAAATTTGATATAGATATCAATGTTAATGTCTGTTGTGAGTATGTGGAGGTGGTTTTGGAGCTGTGGGGGTATTGGGTGAAGGAACTGATCTGAAATCCCGAAATCTGATCTTGATATCTCGGTTGAGTTATGAGTGTGATTTTGGAAATGTGTACTTTAATTGTACGAAAAGTACTAAATGGTACTAAATTTTGTATTGAGTGGGAGTGGTAGGATTGAAATCCTGAAATTTGATAGTGATGTATCTGTTGTTATTTGGAATTGAGATAGAAAGGTAGTTATGGAAATGTGTACTATAATTGTATGAAAAGTACTAGGTGGTACTGAATTGGATATTGGGTGAGGAATAGACCTGAAATTCTGAAATTTGTTATTGTTATTTGGAATTATTTTAGAAGTCATATTTTATTACTTTAAAACTTTTTTTAAATATTACAGTTATAAATGAAAATAATATTTCATAGGAAATATTGGCATATATATTAAGTTCGTCATTCCGTTTGTAACTCATGGGAATAATAATTTTAGACCCAAGAAAGTATATATATTCTTGGTCAGCGCAAAATACTAAGACGATTTAGACCTATCCATTCGTCCGTCTGTCAGTCTGTTGAAATCACTCTAGAGTCAAAACGAATTAATAAACGATGGAACGGTATATTGATGATTATAACGAATGGAATTTTCTAAAAATCCTCACCAGGAGCTCCTTTACCCCCTATAGCCTCCATACAATCGTATCCCCCGATATTCTGTATTTTGATGATTTTAGAGATATTTTTAACCAGAATTGTTTCAAATTTCATAGTTGAAGTTTGTAAAAGGTACTACATTCTATGACTGACAATTGTCCATGCAGGCCCACGTCTTCGTATAGCCCCCATATAACAGTACCTCCCAATATTCGGTCTTTTGATGATTTAACGGCATTATTTACCGGTATTGTTTCAATTTTTGTACTTGAAGTTCGTAATGACAACTACAGGCCATGACAAATAATTACACACGCAGGCCCATGCCTTCCTATAGCCCCCATATAACGGTACCCTCCGTATTTTGGGTATTTTAATAATTTTAGAGACTTTATTTATCGTAATTGTTTTAAATTTCGTATTTGCAGGTGCTAATGGGTACAACAACCTATGACGGATATTTGTCTATGTAGGTCCACGTTTTCCTATAGCCGCCATATAACAGTACCTCCCAATATTCGGTATTTTAATCATTTTAGAGACATTATTTACCGGAATTGTTTCGAATTTCGCATTTGAAGTTCTGAATCGATACTACAGGCCATGACAAAAAGTTGAGTATGCAGATCAAAGTCTTCCCAAAGCCCCCATACAACGGTTTTCATTTAAGCGGTATTATTCGCGGGTTTTTTTAATATTCAAGCTTCTCCCAAATGGTAGATGATATTAAAAATTTCGGCCCTGCTGAACTTACATATGTGTTTTTAGTGTCTATCACTTTTCTTCCCCGACACAGTCGAAGCTCATAATCAATCCATACGCACCATATTCAATAATGCGTAAAATATGTCTAAAACATGACCTCACGTAAACACTGACATACTTACATACTTACATACGCACATTCAAAACTACACAGATTCCATTTACATTTGAAAAGCAAAAACAGAAAAAATCAGTCAAGTCATGAGTTACAATGTTCTCAAAATTTCTATTTTTCTAGCAATTGCAGTGAATATTGATTAGCGCAAGAAATGGAAATTAAAAAATCATTGCGGCAAAGTAGAATGTGTGAATTCTCTTTGAAATCCAAAAAAAAAAAAAAAAATAATTTCATTTAATTTTTAAATTAACATTTATTATTATTGTCTGTATGTGTTTGTGTGTGTGTTTTTGGCGAGTACTTTCTCTTTTCTTGTGAATCAATCCATTGGGTGGGTAAATAGAAATACAAACTAAGGTGGTGCTGTTTTACAGTTCCTTTCATTCTTTTCGTTTTACGTCTGTCCAAAGCTGAAATCGAAAGAAAACTACATGTTTTACATTTTTAATTTTTTTAGATTGTTACTAATTTTCAGATACCCTACCCTTTTTTGTGTACAAAACACAAGTGGACGAACACACAAAAACATACATATTTACATAAATGCAAATTGAGGTGGCCGGGCGGGTACCTGTTCCACGGACTCAATGGCTGGCTACCACTGGCTGCATTACCCACAAACCCAAAAATTTGAAAACAAACAAAATTGCTTTTTGAATGCCATGACAATTATTGTTGTGGAGTAGTCGTGAGAGAACGTCCAACTTTGGTTTCAAAGGGCTTTGGGTAAGGCTTTTAAAATCTTTTTTGGTTTTTTTTTACGTTGCTGACCTGTGTCAGCATTTAAGAATCCCCATTTTTTTAATGGCATTGACCAAGTTTTCGTGTTTCTTTCTCCTGTTTGTTTTTAAATATTTGTTTTAATGTATTCTAAGAATTATTATTCTAGTAAATTTCTGGTCTTTACTTTCTTTTCAGTTTACGACTCGTGCTTATCGTGGCTTTGGGTGAAAACAAATGCAAATAATAATAGTAATAATAAACATGGGGAGAGAAAAAAGGGAATGGTACCGAAATTGACTTTCCCTCTTGTTCGCTGGGGAGTGGAAGACGACGATGACGGCGATGTGATTGTCATGACTGATTTGTAATTTAAAGATATGCGCCGCCATCTAACCGTTGGTTGGTACTTCGTCAGGCCGGCCAGTCATGGTGAATTGATTTTTTTGCGATCTTTTTCCCCCAGTAACTGTTATGCCTTTCGAAGGTGGTACATAATCAGTACCATGGAATATTCAATTACACAGTCACAATTCGCTAAATTAGTGAAACTATGATAATTTGCAGACAATTTTGCAGAAAAAAAAACATTTAAGCCAATAAACTCAAAGTTTTTTCGTTTAAATTGAACTTGGAGTGATAATTTTGAATTCCTTCAATACTTTTTAATAGTATGGAGAGTATGTTAAGTTCGTCATTCCGTTTGTAACTCATCGAAATAATTATTTTAGACCTAACAAAGTATATATATTCTCGGTCAGCGTAAAATTCAAAGTCGATTTAGCCCTGTCCGTCCGTCTGTTGTAATCACGCGTTAAGATTGGAAGCTAAAATTTTGCACAGATCTGTCCTTTGTCTGCACGCAACAAGTTCGTAGATGAGCTATATCGGTCCATTATATCGTATAGCCCCCATATAACGGTACCACCTGATATTTTAATGATTTAAGCCACATTTTTCTATGGAATTGTTTGAAAATTCGCACAAGAAGTATTTTATCCCCTAGAAGGGAATTGCCTATATAGGTCCCCATATAACTTTAAAAATAAAAAGGGTAAAAAATACCCCCCACCATTTAGAACGAATACCCTCCCCCATTTGGAAGTAATTTGGAAGTTTTCAAAAAAATAAAATCCGTTAACAATTCTGTTAAAATCTTAAAACCAGTAAAGAAAATCCTAAAGTCGGGTGTGGCCGACTTTATGATACCCTACACCACTTTGCTAATTTAGTAGAGCTCCACATAACAATTAAGTTTTTTATGGGAGAGTTCAATCATACACGCCATGATTATACTTTAAAGTTCAAAAGACTAAATAGGCCGAAGCATTTGTATCTTTTAAATTCGGACTTGCATTGCCCATTTGGTGTACAATTAATTTAAAATCGGATATAGATATATATGGGAGCTATATCCAAATCGGAACCGATCTCGATAAAATTTGGCAAAGATATTTCTGAGCTGTATTTGATATATTTCCCCAAATATTGTTGTTACGGAGTGCATATTACGGCTGTGGGTAACAAATACAACAAATCGGATGAACAATATATATGGGAGCTATAGCTATATCTGAACCGATCTTCACCAAATTTGGCATACTACCTTCTAGACTAAATTCGGTCGTATGTGCCAAATTCCATCCCATTTGGGCAAATATTAGACGTTTGGTGCACAATAAAGGGTAAATCGGACGAAGTTATATATGGGAGCTATATCCATATCTGAACCGATCTCTATAAAATTTAGCAAAGGTATTTCTGAGCTGCATTTGATATATTTCTCCAAATATTGTTGTTACAGAGTGCATGTTACGGCTGCGGAGGACAAAAATAACTAATCGGATGAAAAATATATGGGAGCTATAGCTATATCTGAACCGATTTCGATCAAATTTGGCATACTTATTTTCAGGTCTAATTTTGTTGTAATGTATGTGCAAAATTCCATACTATTCGGGCTGATATTACACGTTTGGTGCACAATAAAAGGCAAATCGGACGAAGATATATATGGGAGCTATATTATCTCCAATTTCAATAGGGTTTTCCTTGGGCCAAACAGATGTTGTTTGGAAAATTTCATCTTAATCGGATAATAAATGCGACCTGTATTTTGTTTACAAGAATACATGGACAGAAGGACGGACGGACGGACATGCATAAAGCGACTCAGAATGTTATTCTATGCATATCATCAAAAGGAACTATGGGTCTATCTCGTTTCCTTTTGCCTGTTACAAACAAATGCACAAAGACATAATACCCTGACCACCTTGTGGTGTAGGGTATAAATACCGAATATAGCCGTTATTTCAGGGGTCTAAACGACGAAGTGGACGTGCATATGCAACTTTTGTCATAAGCCATTGCAATATTTAAATACGAAACTTGAAAACATCCGGTCATCACAATACCGAATATACGGAGATACTGATATATGGGGCCTATACGAAGACCTGAATAATGTAGCTAAAATCATTAAAATACCGAATATAAGGAGTTACCGTTATAAAGGGGTTTTATGAAGACCAGGACCTACATAAATTTTTTCGGTCACAGGCTGTAGTACCTATTAGGAACTTTAAATACGAAATTAAAAACAGTACGAAATTTCAAACAATCGTCGAAATAGACGAATATAGGGAGGTACTGATGTATGGGGCCTATACGAAGACCTGAATTTGCTACCAAAGACGGTAGTACCCATTACGAACCTTAAATACGATATTTTAAACAATTCCATTCAATAATATCGCAAAAATCATCAAAATAGCGAATATCGCAAGGTATCGCTATATGCGACTTAGGTAGTAGTACCCATGGAAATCTTTAAAGACGAAATGTGAAACAATTCCGGTAAATAATGTTACTAAAATCATCAAAATACCGAACATTGGTAGGTATCGTCTTATGGGGGGTTATATGAAAACGTGGACCGACCACTTACGAAGGTAACCTGTTAATGTTAGTTTACGTTTTGGAAATTCGTATTTATTTGTACTAAATGCTTCTAAATTCGGTATAATTTAAATTTTGGGAGAACCGGTAAATTAGGATTCCTAAAATTTTGAAATGACGATTTCTATGGGATTGTATGATGTAAATTTGTACATATGTATACTAAATGGTACTAAATTTGGTACAATTTAGGTGAACCAATAGACCAGGTACCCTGAAATTTAGAAATAAGATTAGAATTCGAATATGGAATTAATTTTGTAAATTTGTACTTACAAGTACTAAAATGTACTAAATTTGGAACAATTTGTACTTGAGCGAACAGACAGGGTGGGATCCTGAAATTTGGAATTATATTTTGTAACACTTTGAATTGTGATGAACCCATAGAGTTGAAATTCTAAAATTTGGAAAAAAAAAGATTACTGCCAGAATGTAGGAACGGAATATGGAGGTAGAACTTGGTACTTATGTGTACAACATGGTACTAAATTTGGTACAATTTAAGTTTTGGGAGAACCGGTAGTTAGAGAATTCTCAAATTTGTATATAAATTTTCTATGGGATTGCATGATTGAGGTATGGACGTAGATTTGGAAATTTGGAGTATAGGATTGGGGACTGCCAGAATTATACAACCCCCTGGTAACAATTTGGATTTGTGTGAACCGAGAGAGTTGGATCCCAAAATTTTATAGTGAGGTCACTCTAGGTCTTTGTTGTTAAGCTATGGAGTGGGTTTGGAAATTGTACTATAATTGTTCGAACAATACTATGTGGTACTAAATTGAATATTGGGTGAGGGGACATAGCTGGAATCCCAACATTTGATTTTGAGGTTATTTTGGTATGTGGAATTAAGAAATGGAGAAATATGATGAGTTTGTTACATTTTGTGGCGATCAACTACAGAAGAGAATACAATTTTACAATAATAGCAGCAATATTTATAACGTTTATAAACAATGTCTAAAGAGCTGGAAAGAGACTTTTTTATCTGAAACTTGAGGTCAATCTATGAAACCACTAAACGAGAGTCTCACATCTTGCCAGAATTATACAACTACCCGGTAAAAGGGTTAACCCTAACCAAAGGCAATATTTTTTTAATTCTAACCAACTTAACGACGAATCACAGTCCACAAGTGTTTTAGAGCAACAAGTGCAAGAAAAACTTTCCCTTACATTTCCAAAACTAGTGGCAGTACATTTACATTTTTTTTTTCACTAAAAAAATAAAGGTTATTCTAGCAACTTATTTTCTGTTCAGAACAAACCGGAAAACAAATTTCTAAACAATAAATTTTGCCATTTCTATTCATTCATTCAACAATGGCTAGAGAAGACTTTTGGTAAAAGTTTTATTTTTATTTTCCCAGCAAATGTCACTTTTTAACAAAAGCGAAAAGCAACAACAACTAGAAAATTACAAAGAAAAAATCATTCAATCAAACTGACACAATAGAAAAACGACAATAACAGCAACAACAACAACAACATCCATCTACAAATAACAGAAGCCACCATCCATTAGCCAGTCCAGACAAACTACCAGCTGGAATGAAAACTCTAAATTTAGCTTTTTTCCCAAAAACAGATGTTGGTGGCTTTCTCCTTTGCAGAAAAAAACGAGACACTAACAGTGTTGCCATCGGAAAATAATTTAGGACATGGAGATAGCTTTAGAAATTTGTACGAAAGTACTAAATGGTACCAAATTTGGTATAAATTGAATTTGGGTGAACCGAAAGGGTTAGAATGCTGAAATTTGGATATGAGATTAATATTACATTGTACGATTGGGGTGTGTGTGTGTGGAAAACTTTGGAAATTCGTACTTATGTGTACTAAATGTAGAGTTCGAATCCTGAAGTTTGAAAATAAGATTTCTATTGGATTGTATGATGTATGTAGTTTTGGAAATTTGTACTTATGTGTGATAAATGGTACTAAATTTGGTACAATTTGGATCTGGGTGAACAAACAGAATTTGTATCCTGAAATTTTGAAATAAGTTTACTGCCAAAGCGTAGAATTTGGGGATGGAGACATTTTTGGAAATTTTCGGAATAAAAAGTTTACTTTAGACATTCCTGCCGAGCATAAGATATTGCAGGATTTTTGTATAAAAAAATTTATTTAAATTTTATTTTATTTAAAATAAGAGTTGGATCTCTGGTCTTCTATCTAAGACCTAAGGCCTTTATGTACAGAAAATATTCAAAAGGTATTCAATCTAGAAGACTGATAACGGTACTTTTATGTTTAAGAGATACTTCGAAGATAAGATACCTTCTTAAATAAATAGCGATTTTTTTGAATACGTAGTCCCTTTGATGTCTTTGTATACGAAATCTTTTATATATCGCCCATAGACATGAGATATTTTGGAGATCTTCTATAATTAGCAAAGGTATGCTTACTGTATGGGGGACCACCTACGAATCCTTTTTTATAAAAGCCCCCCCCCCCCCCCGTGACTTTCGAAGGTCTTGTATGCATAGGGCATCTTTTGTGGGCCATCTGGAAGTCTTCTTTTTATTAAAGCCGCTATAACGACCTTTTTTTTTTTTGATTGAAAACCTACTGAAGGTCTTCTATGGATAAGAGACTCGATTGTAGATTTTATGTATATAGTGACGACCGTTGGAGGTCTTCTGTGTATTTGAAGCTCTCTGGGATAATTCAGAGACTTCTATGAGTAGAGGTGGCTGAACGTCTTTTATGAATAGGGGATATTGGGGGACCATCTGGGAGTCTTCATTTTATTAAAGCTGTTATGGCGACCTTCTTTTGATTGAAGACCTACTGAAGGTCTGCTATAGATAAGAGACCCCCTGCTGATTTTTAATAGATAGACGACCTCTCGAGATCTTTTGTGTATTTGGGTAGGCGACGCTATTGAAGACCTTCTATGGATAGGACATCGTCTTCTTTTATAGAAGAATTTTTATAGACTTTCTATAATAAAATACTTTTTAGAGTTCTTCTGCAGATAGGATGCCTTCTGGAGGTACTTGGTGTATATGAGACAACCTAGAGGCCTTCCATAGAAAATAAAACTACGATTATATTCCTAACGGAAATCTTAAGTTTCGGGATCTTTAGGGGCTTGTTAAGGTCTGGTGCTAAAATATGCCTTCTCGAGGTCTTAAATGGAAATGAAACATTCTGGATATTTTTCTTTGTCTTTACTGATAGGGTCTTCGGATGGTCTTCTTTTGGTTGGCAAACTTATGAAGGTCTGCTTTTAATTAAAGAAATTCGGAAGGTCTTCTTTTGAGTGGCAAACTGCTTTTAATTAAAGCCCTTCTGAAGTCTTGTATATGTGGAAGACTTCTTGACCTCATCTGGAGCTCTCATAAAATTGAATGCCTTTTGGAAGTCTCCTTTTGACAAAAGATCTTTTGAAGGTCATTTATGGATAGAATACCTTTTGTATAGTGGATCGTAGACTCCATAGAAGTATTTTATAATAGAGAGACCTTCTCTAGATCTTATATTTATAACGACCGTCTGCCTGTCTTTACCTGGAGGGTCTCCATAGAAAGACCTTCTGGAGGAGTTTTTTTTTTAACAGAAGAATTGAAAGCCGTCTTTAAGAAGAAGATCTTCTGAATAGGTATTTTATATATAGAAGATGTTCTAAAGTTATTCCACGGGCCTAATTTGTTTTGGAGGTCTTATCTAAATAGAAAATCATGAGGAGATCGCCCATATATAAGAACATACCCCCGAATCACTAGAGTTCGACCGAATTTTATTCTCTAGTCAAATTCGAGCGGGAGTGCTGCCGAGAGAAGAAAAAAATTGAGAATACTTTATTTTTCGATGTCACTCGAATCAGAGCGAGCATGATTGCTTGTCTTGAAATGGGAGTAAACAAGACTCCAAATCGAGAAGAATTGATAGAGGACTGTAAATAGAAGGTCCTCTTAAGGGGTCATCTTTATAGAGAATATTTTCTAAAGTTCAGACAGAATTCATTTTTTAGGCATACAAAGGAATGTCCATAGATAGAAACATACACCCGAAACGCTCGAATTCGATCAACTTAAAGTCTCTACTCGAATTCGGCCGGGAATGATCCTGAGAGTAGATTCGACATTCTCTTTTTTTCGATCTCACTCGAATAAGAGTGGGCATGATTGCTTGTTTTGAAGTGGGAGTAAACAAGGTTCCAAATCGAGAAGAATTGACAGAGGACTGAGAATAGAAAGTCCTATGAAGGGGTCATCTATATATTGTAGATCTTCTGAAGTTCAGACAGAATTCGCGTTTGAGGTATTTTTCAAATGGGAGATTTTCGAAGAACGAAACGTTCGAATTTGACCGACTTTCACTCTCCTCTCAAGCGGGAGTGCTCCTGAGAAAAAAATGAAAATACTCTCTTTTTTTATTCGAGAAGACTCTTTCCATGCCTAATACTCTTTTAGTTTAATTTGGCATGACATTTGTATCTGAATTTTCCCAACTCAAAGTCGCAATCCAAACAAAACCCAACACACTGAAGAGCATTGTCGCCGATCTATACCAACAAAACATATTCACTCTTAGAGCAAACTCTTACTCTATTTAGAACTTTTTGACTGGGACTCAAATTCTTCGTATGAAACAGACAATCTTAGAGTACTCCCGCTCGCTAGCAAGTTTTATTCGCGAGTAAAAATAAACAAATCTAAGCTCTATTAAAAAAATACATTCCTTAAATCAAATACTACTCTACAGTGATTCAGAAAAAGAAAGATTTCTACAAGTTTAGAGATAGACAATTTTATAAAACTTTAATTAAAATTCTAGTTTTTGGTTGAATTCGACCAATTTTGAAGCCATCAATTTTCGTCCCATTTTATTGCTCAAAAGACAGACGACAACGACGCCAACTACACATCCATCTATTGATTGTTAAACCTAACGATTACCAGAAATAAGAAAACAAAACCGGCAATTGAAAAAAGACAACAATTTACTAGAAAATTGTCTTACCCTGAGAAGATCGATGTGTGTGCGGATTTTCTTGTTGTATTTTTTGGTCTTCCCAATACCGGCCTAAGTAACACGCAATATATTTTTATGATGTACATACATATATAGGTAATAAGCCTTCCATCCATCTCTATGGTCCACCCATTACCGATGTTTGGAAGGTGTGTTCCGATAATCTGGCAAATGGTGAAAATTACCAACTCATAACACATCACGTCGCATCAGCATCGACATCGCATCAGAGATGAAATCACTCAACTACACGCACCGAATGAACCATTCGAATTTGAAGTTTTGCACTGGAATCGTTGGTAGATGGCGTCCAAACTCCGTGGGTTTTATTGGATGGATGGATGGATGCTTAAAAGTGAATGAGATTTTTGGTGGTTTTGGAATGTATTAATCACTATATTCTTGCATAATTAGTTAGTACTGGTATTAGTTAGTTTGTCAGAGAGAGGTGTTGCTGATGATGCTGTTGCTGCGGCGACAGCTGCTCAGTTGCTGTTGAAGCAGTAGTCATGGTGGTGGTTTAGGTAATTTGACGTGACGTTCAGCGAAAATGTTGTCGAACGGCATAAATACATATTTGTAGATATGAAGATATAGCAGAAATGCATATATATATACTCTATCATATGGGGGTATTGGAGACCTGAAAAGCTGTTTTTTTTTTGTTATTCCGTTTGTAACATCCTTAAATATTCGTCATAAACCTCATAAAGTATATATTTATTATCAGCGTAAAATTCTATGTCGATTTTACGATGTCCGTCTATCTGTCTCTTTGTTGGAATCAAGACACAGCCCACATTATTTGACGTAGAGCTTCAAAATTTAGTAGAACAATTTGTATTGTGTCTAGGATGGTTGGTATTGAAAATGAGATGGATCGGTCTTCTTTTTGGTATTGTCCCCATATAACGGTACCTCTCGATATCCGATATTTTAATGAATTTTTGCACATTTTCCACGGATTTTTCTAAAAATTGGGCGCCGCTATCATATAAAGTAACATATAAGCTATTTCAAAATAAATTGTGCAGTAAGTTCGAACTTGAAATAATTCCTGGAACGAAGAAATAGCGTATAAATCATATATGACCGAGTTCACAATAAATTATGCGATTGGTTCGAACGTTTTCTCATAAAAAGTAAGTAAAAATGTCACCCTCAACTAAAGCTCCCCGAACTCGAAGGTGCATTTGATGCATTCTTCTACGTTGGGCGCCACTGGCATATACAGGGTGAGATGAGAAAACTGCAACCAACGTCAGACTGCTGTCATTTCTAACCCACTCGTCCGACAGCTGTTAAAATTATTCCAGTGACAGCTCATTACATTATTTACAAGCGTACAAAAGCATTTTGGTGAGAATTTTTCAGAATAAAGTTTTTCGCGATGGAATTCAAGGGTGATAGTGTGATTTCTTTAGATTTGGCTGGAAAACCACAAGTGGCTATCGTTAGAGCACTCCAGCATTTAAGTGTGAATAATTCTTTTGTGTCTAGTACCATCGCTCGTTTTGTGATACTGGAAGTGGACAGAAGAAAACAGCAACATCAGCATAAATGGTTCGAAAAGTAAAAAAGCGACTTGATCGAAACCCGCGTCACAGTGGCCGAAAAATGGCTCGTGAGCTGAACATATCGCAATATTCCATTTGGCAAATATTGAAAAATGAGCTCGGGGCAAAGCCATTGAAATTCCAAAAAGTGCAAGAACTTACACCGCAACAGAAAGAAAATAGACTCAAAAGATAGTTGCTTCGCTTGGCCGAAAGTGGTGAACTGCCGAATTTTGTTTTCTCCGATGAGAAAACATCGGTTGTCCAGCCGTTTGTAAACAAACAAAATGATCGTGTTTTCTTGCAAAGAGGTCTGCTGAAAATGTGCACCTTCGATTGGCCACCAGAATTCAAGCGCCGGCCATGGTGATGGTGTGGGCTGCCATAACAGCCGATTGTCCCTCACCGCTCGTATTAATCGACCGTGGCATCAGAATAAATGCCGAATATTATCTCGAAAATATTCTGGAGGGGTAGAGGGTATTAAAGGCAAAGGGACACGCAAACATTTTGGCCGCAGACGCTGGAAATTGCAACAGGACTCAATACCATCGCACTCACACCCAAGAATGGTTACAAAATGAGTTTCCTCGCTTCAGTTCCAGCGAAAAATGACCACCATAATCTCCGGATACCAATCCGTTGGACTATTGTGTCTGGTGTATTTTGGAAAGCAAGGTTGCCTTAAAAAACTACCAAAGTGTCGATCACCTCAAACAAGCCTTCGCCGGGAATGGGCCAAAATACCGCAGAGCAACATTCGGGAAGAGTGTGACGGTTTCATTGGCCGTTTGAAGGCAATAATTCGTGCCAAAGGTGACCAATTCGAACAAATCTAAACTTATTCTAAAATGTGATGCTATTTCCGGCGTTTTTTGCTTTCATTCAATAAAATTTAAAAAAAATGTAAAAAAATTATGGCGTTTCACTTTGTTATCTCACCCTGTATTGTACCTATTTTGCTACGTATCCTATATCTTGGCTATTAGCATCACTGTAATGGTCAGAAGTGACCTTGTTGTGTATTTGCGATTTGACTGCGATCAAAAATATTCGCGGTTTAGTGGAAATTTTTGACATAAAAGCTATGGTTTATTTTACCCGCTTGTCCGATTACCATCCAAGTTGGTAAGAGTCTGCCCAGCCCTGAATTTTGACTTCATGCAAATTTCCTCATTGCAATTTTGAGATTTCAAATCGGGATGATGTCCTGCGTTGGGCGCCACTATCATATAAAGTTCGAACTTAAGAAAATTCATGGAAGCGAAGTCTGAATCAGCAATTATGCCTGTTTTTTATAAATTAAAATTGTGGCCCCACATCGGGCGCCACGACGAACGACATTCGTTGCAGTTGGTACGAGCTTGAGAAAATTCATGGAAGCGAAGAAGAGGCATCAGCTTTTTTATGTGTGACTTTTTCTGAATTTTAATAAAAATCGGGCGCCACTACGGATATCATTCTCTGTAAATAAACTTTGTGGACGCTAATAAATCCTTATGTAGAGTTGGACGCCACTATCATAAAAAGTCATATATGCGCGATTTCTATTTAAAAATGTGAGCCCCATATCGGGCGCTAAAACGGATGTTATTCACTGTTAAGAAACTTTGTGTACGATAATAAGGCCTTATGCTACCCTAAGTTGGGCGCCACTATCATAAAAATCATATATGAAAGCTTTCAAAATAAATGATGCGATTTGTTCGAACGTTTCCTCATAAAAAGTTAAAATGTAACCCTCAGCTAAAGCTCCCCGAACTCGGAAGAGTGTTTTTCTTGGCGGGGATAAAGATCAGAGAAAAGCTTCGGCATCGTCAAACACTATAGGAATGTTTGGTAGAAATGCAAGATAGCTCTAATATTTCGCGGAAAAACGTTGTTGCACCTTTAAGTACGTCTTTATCTTGGGAGTGAGAAATTTTGAAAATCCCGTCTTATCTCACCCCTCTACATGAAGAGTTACCCCCGCACAAAATAGGTTGCAAAGTTCTAGCTCTACTGTACCATTTTTTAGGGTTTAGTAGTTATATTAGTCTTTAAACAGAGACTGTCTCAGTCAGAATTTCTAGTTCATACGATTCGCCTTAATAACTGTGCGGTACCATTTCGTACGTTTGAGTACTTTTGCACAGAAAGTTAATCATTCGCCGCACATTTTTTATTTATTTATTTTTTTTTGGCACATTGTTTCGTTATTTACTTGCCCCACTGTCTCTCAATAGCCCCCCACTCAAGAAACAATGCCGCAGCAACAGGTTAAAATAACTTTGATTTCGAAATTGTAAGAAAAACAATAATTCCGCGTTCAGTATTTTATTCACCACCCCAACCACTTCTATTGTAAATGTTAAATGGTTTGAAAGGAATTTGTTTAGTTCAGTGGTTGTTGTCGTCGTAAGGCCATGCAGTTGTTGGCGGAGGGGCTCACTTCAATGGAAACCTTTTGTTTGTTTTGGTTTTTGTTTTTCATTGGCAAAATTTAGTCAATTCGACTAGCAACAGTTGAGAAAATAAACTCTACAAAACAAAAACCTAAAAATGACAACAAAATTACGTTGGCAAAAAACGAAAATTCCCAATATTGTGTGCTTCTTTCATTACAAAGAGAATTGGGGTTTTTCTTAAAAATCTCAAAAAAGTGCAGAGCAGTGGCGTAGAGATTTTGTAGTTTATATGGAGAATGATATGCATTAAAATTGATTTCTAAAATAATTACAAAAAGTCCCAGATTAGGCATTATCTTTTTCCATTAGACTTTAGTCCACCCTCCCATACGCCTTTGCCTTTTTGTAACCAATCAGAGAAGAATTTATGCCTTAATAACTGTTTTACAAACTCCGGCTCCATCAACAACTAACCGTTGTTGGTGGCAGTGTTGTTATTGTTGTTGCTAATGTTACTGCAATTTAACCTGTTCTCCGTTGTGGGTAAGGTTGGCATTAAGCCAAAAAACACACAGCAATACAATAGAAAACAAAAACAATAACAATTTCAAATCCAACATTATAAACAATTCCATAGGCGACAATAAGACCAATAGACAGACAGACAGACGGACACAAATAAATACTGAGAGCATTAGCTACAAACAGTTTCTTGTTTATGTGTTTTTAAAAGGAGTCTTAGACGCAATTCGAAACCAATCGCAAATAAGGTGTTTTGGTATTCCATGCCATAGTTCATTGAATTCGTTGGCACGCGTGTTCAAAATAATAGCAATTATAAGGAATTCTATAAATAAACTGTTAACTGAAACACCGAAGAAGGCCTTGTATAAAACGTTAACAGGTCTTTCATAGAATTGGAGACTCTCTGAAACTATTTTTATATATTTATTTGGCACAAGTTTCCAAAGTCCTAAGCATTAATTATTTGCAAAATTTATTAAATATTTGAAACATTTTAGGAAAATTTGCACTCAATTATTTTATTTTTTACCATAGGATGGATATATTAAATGAACAACAACAACAACAACTATTGGAAAACATGGGCTATTTTCTACCTTAGATTGTTTCAAATTTTGAAACAGTTTCAGTGGAAAAATGTGACTAAATTAAGAAAATCCCAAATAGCAGGAGATACCGTTGTTTGGGCGCCATATGGAAACGTGCACTTTTATATCTGACAACGTTAAAGACAGACGTATATCCTTAAATTTTTACTCTGATCTCAAATATCTATACTTTACTAGCCAGAGCCAACTACTTCATCCAACTCGAAAAAATCCAACTTCAAATGTTAGATTCGTTCCAACAGCTTGTGTAAGGCCTTTTAAGTAGTCGAAACCCACAATTCGTTCAGTTTGACAAAAATTTTTAATCAAATCTTACATAAATCGCACAAATATCGAAATTCTTATTTTTTCTGAAAAAATAATTTGAAAAGGTTTACACACCGAAAAGTCTTCACAAACCTTAATTAGGAAGTTAAAAGAGGAGAATATTAGTAAAGCTATTGTCCAATAGACCCACAACCAATTATTCTGCCCAAAATTATTACATATATACACCCTAGAAACCAACAGTGACCTCAATAACAAATATCAGTATTTCAGCTTTATACCTTAACCCAATACAAATTTTGGTAGCATTTAGTAATTTCCGAAAAATTATTGTATGCGTTTTCAAAACAATCTTCATATCTCAATCTCAACAATGACCTTAATATCAAATTTCAGTATTTCAGCTCTTTAATTTACCCAATACCAAATTTAGTACTATTTACTACAATTATAGAACGCATATCAAAAACCAGCTTCTTCTCTCAACCTCAGACAGCAACAGTGACATGAAATTTCAGGATATCAACTCTATTCTTTCACTTAATGCTAAATTTAATTATTGACAGTGACATATTAAATCTCAGGATTCGGCTTTATCCCAATTTAGTTCAATTTAGTGCATTTCGTACAATAATGATACACATTTTCAAAGCCACTTCCATATCATCTATGTTTCTTCGCTCACTACCCAATTTAGTACTACTTAGTACTTTTCGGGCAACTATAATACGCACTTTTAAAAATAAATTCCATATCTCAACCTCAGATACCAACAGTGACATCTACTTCAAATTTCATGATTTCAGCTCTATCCCTTCACCAAATACCAAATTTGGTACCATTTACTACTTTTCGTACAATTATAAGGCGAATTTCAAAACCAACTCCAAATCTCCAACCGAGATACTATCAATATTCTAAATAACAAATTTCAGAATTGTATCCCTATCCCTTCACCCAATACCAAATAATGTACTATTTAGTACTTTTCTTACAATTATGGTACACATATCCAAAACCACCTTTATATCTCAATTCCAGATACCAACAAAGACCTCAATATCAAATTTGATGGTTCAAGCCCTATCCTTTCACCCAATACCAAACTTAGTACCATTTAGTACTTTTCGTACATTTATAGGATGCATTTCCATAGCATAAGTAATCTAAATATCACATTTCAGAATTGTATCTCTATGCCTTCACCCAATACCAAATATAGTACCATTCAGTACTTTCCGTACAATTATAGTACACATTTCCGAATGTCAGGCTACACATGAACATCGACCCTAATACAAAATTTCAGATTTCAAGCACTATCTATTCATCCAATACAAAACTGTACCAAAAAATGTACTATTTGGTACATTTTATGTACCTTTAGTATACCTCTTTATCACAAACCAACCATTAACAGGGACCCCAATTCAAAATGTCAGCTTCATCCGTCCAACTATTTCAAATTCAGTACCGTTAACTAAGTACATTAGTCATCTCGTCTAAGCATTGATTCTAGCTCAGTCAGTTCATTGCTCTTTTATATATATACTAAGTTGGATCTCCAACGAATGATTGGAGGTGTGATGAGTTTAATATACCCTCTCATCCATATTGGAGGATACAAAATTGCATTTTTTATGCAGTTTTGTTTATTACAGACTACGTCACATGAAGAAAAGATAACTTTGGGGATCATATACAAATTAGGGATCCAGGCTCTTTATACCCTCCAACCCTTTGTAAGTCCTCTGAATATCAATTTTAAATTATACAAGAATACAGGGTTGCCCATATTCGACGGACCTTTGGGCCCATTCCAATCGACGAGGCTTGTCCGCAGGCAACATTCTTTGCGTCAATTGAATTTTGTACGGGAACTAATGCAAATCAATGCGAATAATCCGTTGTTAAGTGGACCGAGCCATGCCCAACTGCTGAGAACGGCGTTTTTGGGATGTTCTTGGGGACCTCTCAACACTGGCTCGTACGGCAGCGATATTCTCGGCCGATCGCCTTGGTCGACTTTTATATGGCCTCTTCGGATTAGAAAGAGCCTTACCAGTGGAAAATTTTTCGTATAAACGCTTAATGCTGTTCTTAGAAGGCGCACTTCTCACATTTTTTTTCACAATTGACTTCTTCTGTTGAATGTAAATTTCAACTATTTCAGAGCGCTCGCGTGACGAGTATTGGTTCATGGTAAAAATCTGCTTGGACTGACGCTTCAAACGCGGTATGTCATTAATCGATGTGACATCTCTATCAAATGTTATGGCCTTGTCAGATGTGTCCATCGAATATGGGCAACCCTGTATATATCTTGATCAGCATTAAATGAAATGACCCTCTGTAGAAATCTCCGAACGAAAAAATTTAGGTTGATAGTTCCACAGATTTTGGCTATTAAAAATCTACGATTTGGACTACGTTGAAGGTATTTTTGGTGGGTTAGTCATACTTTGCCGTAAATTGGCAGTGTGTATGTTGGAGACATCCTTGCCGAGAACTGACCATATAAGTCCAAGTTTTGATATTGTTCCAGAACAGAAATTCCGATATTCGGTATTTTTATGAATTGTGTTACATTTTTCACCGGAGTTCGTATTGAGTAACTTGTGTACCAGGTCCACGTTTCCGTTTAGCCCCCATATAGCAGTACTAGTACTAAAGTTGGTAACATTTGGTTTTGGGTGAACGGATATAGCTGGAAATTTGAAATGTTGGTATTGGGGTCACTACTGGTGAGGAGGGTTGGAATAAAGAGGCGTCACCAAATATGGTATGGGGTGAACGTATAGTGCTTGAAATCTGAATTTTGGAATGGGATGTAGGATAGATGTGACAAAGTTTTTTTTTTTTTAATTTGAACTATAAGTTTACTAAAAGTACTATAAAGCACGAAATTTGATGTCATTTGGTATTATACGAACGGATAGGGATAATATCTCCAAATTTAGAAGTAGGGTTGATACAAAGAGATTATTTTGATAATGTGTACTAAGTATAAGAACTGTACTAAATTCGGTACTATTTGGATAAACATCAACATGATAATTTTAAATGTTGGCATTGGAGTTACTCCTGGTGGAAAGAATTGAAATAAGGAGGTAAAAGGGAGTGCTACAAGTATACGAAATGTACTTATTGGTACAATTTTAGGAATAAAACTTAAATTATGAATACTGCTACAAAGGTCACTGTGGGTTAGATAATAGAGATATATTTGCTTTGGAGTGTGGAAATAGAGTTACAAGTATCAGTTTTGGTATTAGGATCTCTGGGAGTATACATCTCTTAGACGTATGCGTAAAAGTACTAAATGGTACTAAATTTGTTGTACGAGTGTATTGTAGAAACAGAACTAAAATTGTGAAGAGTAGTAAAATCACTGTGAGGGTGTGGCGTTAAGATATGGAGGTAGATTTGTAAATTCGTACTATATAGTGCCCGTAATGTACAAAGTTTTTCCAGACAGAGAAATCGTAATATTACAAAAATCGGCTAAACCATTTTCTTCTAAAATTAAAAAAAAAAACTCTTTTATTGCTATGGCACATATACATATTGCCAGAATGCGTTGAAATCAGTTAGTTTTTCAACTGAACCACACCCTATGTAGATAGAAGTTCATGAGTGTATATAATATCAAAATAATTTTCATATAATTACCTTAAGCTTCTGAAAGGTGTGTAGTTATTCATTTAAAAGTCTTAAAAAACGACAATCTGTAATTAATTTCGTTACACCCTGTTATAAACATTTCTATGACTTTTCTCAAAGCTGCAGATTCCATTATTGCTGTTATTGTTCTTCATTTTCAAGTTAAAAGTGAATTGATAGAATATGAAGTCGAGGCAATTCTTGTTCTGAAGCAGAGAAACGAGTTCATCAACATTGCTGCTAGATGTATAATCGCCAAAGTGATTCATAAAATGCAAGCAGAAACCAACAATCTTAGTTATTCTAACTTTCAATCAAATGAAAATATGTTACCTGATTTTAATATTTTTTACCTGTACTCAAATTGATTTTTGTGGGAGAGGCGTTGGGACAACTAGTTTAAATGTTAAAAAAATAAATGTTGTTTAAAAATCTTCATAAATTGAAAATCTATAGATGTCAACAAATATTTATTTTTCATTTTTGTGAACCAAACTCAAGGCTTCAGAAACAATAACTGTTTTTAAATAATTAGAACAGGTTAAGCTTTCATTTATTGTTTGGAATACTACAATTGTTTCATCATTTCAAAATAAAGTATATAACAAAGTATGTAAATATTCTTTAACTCAAAATTATTTCAAAATATCGTAACTCAAAAAAAATCAAAATTGTTTCACTGTCTTTCAAATATCACATAATGTATTTCAGTCTTTGTTCATAATTATTATTATTATTATTATTTTTTTTTATTATAAATTCACTACCTTACAATAGGAAATTCTTTGGCGCATTCCATTGACCAATCAAATAATTTTCGACATTAATAAACAATTACGTAAAAAAGCCCAGTCAAGTCAAACAAGTTCTTTGAAAACACGGTTTCGCAACATTTCATTATTCTTAACTTGCAGGTTGTTCGGCTACAACACCAACAACAACCATGCGAACACACGAACTTGTTAATTGTAACTGAATTTTTTAATTACAGGTGAACCAAACCTACACACATGCATACATTCATACACACACAGAGAGGCAGACAGACACCGTTGGTGCACTTGTTATCCATGAAAATTATCCGTAGGTTATTTGTAAAGCGCCATAACAACATGTGATTGTGATTGGATTCGATTCGATTAGTGTTTGAAATCTTTGTTTTGGAATTTGCAAATAGGTATACGAATAGGTAGTATTAGTTTTTGAAATTACGTTTATTACCCTTTAATGTCGCAGTTTTAGAGAGAGAAAATATGTTTGGATGATTTGAAAGTTTAGATGGTTTTTTTCTTTTTTGAGAATCGAAAAAAGGTCTGTGATGATTGTAAACGAAAAAATTCTGAAAAATGTTAAAAATTGGGAAAAATAATTACCAGTAAATGAGTAAAAATGCAAAATATCATATCCGGGGATACTCCAGAAAGCCTTACTTCATATATATAAAAGAGTAGTGAAATAACAGGCTGACTTACTGATAAAGAATCAACGCTATAACGCCTAGAGTCAGTGTTGGTGCGTTGGCGAGAGACACGGCTAGTTTTCATTTGGAAATTCGTACTAAAAGCATACGAAAATCCTAAAAGTATACTAAAAATTTAATATTTTATATTAGGCAAACGGAATGAGCTAGACTTCTGAAATTTGGCATGAGATGCACTCATGGTAGAAGAATACAGGTAGATGCCAAAACTCTTGGGAGCATTGATATGTCAAACTTTTTAAACTATTTTTTGTTAAATATAAGTAGACTTCTATATGTTTTCTTATACGACGTCAATCGGAGGTTATTATAATATGAGTATTTCAACATTTTTTACAAATTTGAATAATTTTTTATTCAAAAGTTTTAATTCCAAAATTGGTTTGACAGTTCATTGTCCCAGCACCTGTGTCGATGCATCTACCTGAATTCTTCTACCATGGATTCAATAATTGTTACAAAAGGAATTTTTGAAATTCGAACTTAAATGTTACGAAAAGTTCTAAAATGGTACTTAACTTCAAAAATGGTACTATTTGGTACTATGGGAACAGAAAGATCTAAAAATGTGGTATAATAATAACGGTTAGATAGTTTTGAAAGTGGGTATTACAAATGCATGAAAAGTACTAAATATTACTATATTTGGTACAATTTGGTATTGGGTGAACAGATAATGTTTGAAATCTGAAATTTGGTCGCCGTTCATACGTAGCATAGACATATGGAGGTGGTTTTGGAAGTGTGCATTATAATTGTACAAAAAGTACTAAATGGTACTAAATTTGATGGTATCTGTGTTTGAGATTTGAGGGTGGTTTTGGAAATGCGTCCAGTATTTGTACGAAATGTACCAAATGGTACTAAAGGTCTGTAATCCCGAAATTTCAAATTGAGGTCTCTGTTAATATCTGGAATCGAGATATGGAGATGGTTAAGATATGGTTTTGGAATTGCTCGCTGTAATTGTACGAATAGTACAAATTGGTACTAAATTGGGTATTGGATAAGTATGGAGCCTTAAAATTTGATATTGAGGTCAATGTTGGTATGGAGGAGATTTTAGAAATGTGAACTAACATTGTACGAAGAGTTGTAAAAAGTACTATATTTGAGCTTGTTTTTGGAAATGCATGCAATAAGGGTTCGAAATGCACTAATTGTTACTAAATTGGGTATTGGGTGAAGAGTAAAAACTAAAATCCCGAAATTTGATATTGACGTCTCTCTTAGTATGTGGAATCGGGATATTTAGATGATTTTGAAAATGTGTACCATATTTGTACGAAAAGTACCAAATAGTACTAAATTTAGTATTGAGTGAAGAGATAGAGTTGGAATCCTCAAATACTATATTGAGGTCTGGTCTGTTGGTATGTGGGATTGAGATATGGAAATGATTTTGGAAATATAATTGTAAGAAAAGCACTAAATAGTACTAAATTGGGTATTGGGTGAGGAGATAGATCTGAAATCCGAAATTTTAAATTTAAGGTTCTGTTGGTATCTACAATTGAGATTTGGAAATGGTTTTGGAAACGTGTACTATAATTGTTTGAAATGTACTAAGTGGTACTAAATTTGGTATTATTTGGTATGGGGTGAAGGAATAGTGCGGAAATCCTGCAATTTTAAATAAAGGTCTCTCTTGGTATCTGGAAAAGAAATCTGGCGGTGGTTTTGGGAATACAGACCATATTTGTACCAAATTAATACTAATTTTCGTAATGGGGAAAATAAAGAGCTGAAATCTAGAAATTGTATATTAAATTCACTGTTGATATCTGAGGTTGAGATTTGGTGGTGGTTTGGACTGCGTCCTATATTTATGCGAAAAGTATCAAATGACACTAAATTTGGTATTGGGTGAAGGAATAGAGCTGAAATCCTGAAATTTGATATTAAGGTCACTACTGGCATCTGGAATTAAAATATGGAGATGGTTTTGGAAATGAGTACTATAATTATACGAAAAGTACAAAGCGGTACTAAATTAGTCATTAGTTGAATGAATGGAGCTGGTATCCCGAAATTTGATATTGAGGTT
Organism: Musca domestica; assembly: GCF_030504385.1. NCBI lineage: Eukaryota > Metazoa > Arthropoda > Insecta > Diptera > Muscidae > Musca > Musca domestica. The sequence continues at coordinate 592,367 of NW_026712445.1, read as the reverse complement.
ATTGTTGGTATCTTTGGTTAAGATATGGAGGTGCTTTTGGAGTGGTTTACTGTGATTGCGGGAAAAGTACTAAGTGGTACTAAATCGGATATTGGGTAAGTTATTAGAGCTGGAATTCCGAAATTTAAATTAAATTAAGGGTAAATTAATTAAATTGTCGGTTCTGTTGGTATCTGGAATTGAGCTTTGGAGGTGGTTCTGGAAATGTTTACTATAATTGTACGAAAAGTACAAAGTGGTACTAAATTGGGTATTGGGTGAAGATATAGAGCCGGAATCCTCAAATTTGATATTGAGGTTTCTGTTGGTATCTGGAATTGAGATATGAAGGTGGTGCGAAATGTACTAAATTTGGTCTTTGGAATAGGAATCGGATATTAAGGAAATTTGATATTAAGGTCACTCCTGGTATCTGGGATTGAAATCTGGTGGTAGTTTTGGAAATGTGTTGCATAAAAAGTACTAAATGGTACTAACTTTGGATACCTATTACTGTATTAAATTTGGTATGGGGTACAGGGATAGAGGTGAAATTCTGAAATTTTGTAGTGATGTCTCCGGGTGATTGGTTGATCTGCTGGCGACGTTGAAATAGTTTTTAATAGCAAAAATTGAATGAGGATCCATATAAGATTTTGAAGATATTTTGGTGTAAAAGGCCTCACGCGAACTGCTGGAACTAACCTAAAATTTTGAGGTGAACTTTTCGCTAACTAAGTAGCGGGCACTTGCTAGTTCTATATAAAATACTTCAGATATGCCTCTGCAGTTAGAATTAATCCATTTCATATTAAATATATTCCATTTTGTGGAAATATTTACTCCTCTCTCTTTTAAATTTTTAATATAAGTATACCCCATATAAAACGAATCTTCCAAATTTTAGAGATATTAAGGATAGTTGCTTTAGCAATTAGTAAAGTTTGAGGGTTGAGAGTATAAAAAGTTCGACCACGCCGAACTTAAATTTGATATTATTTGTTCGTTTTATTTTTGATTTCATTGTCGACTTTGAGCATTGATCTAACCACCATTGGTTTGGAAGTCGGTTCTACGCACTTTGGGTCACAATTGTTTATTACTTGGTAATGAGGCTTCTATCGGCTTCTAAGTAATATTACATAATTTTTCGAGGAACTGAAAATGCAAAAAGCCGAATTTTACATTATCTTGCAATACCTTATTGAGCTTATATGGCGCCCAATTAAAGAAGTACTCACACACACACTCAAATAATGTTAGGTTTAAAACATAGATGGGCAAAATAATGAAAGAGAAATATCTAAGAGAATTTTGAAATAACTTTCTTACCTTGATGTTTTATTTATTTAATTTATTTTTTTATTTTTAATTTTGAAACAAAAACATAACCAAAATTACCTACAAAAGTATTTAATTGAAGCAATAGTTAAAAAATATTAGTATATTTCTATTTTTGATGTTTTGACTATGTCGGATAATCAACGCTAACGTGCTAACTTGCCCATCCATGGTTTAAAACTACAACAAATTTAATTTCCGACCTAATACATTTGTTGTTCATACAACAGCCAGCCCTTTTTTTACTTTTCACGTCATTACATTTTAAATTACAGATATTTATATTAATTATAACCTAATTTCCCTTAAATAATCCATAACAAAAAACCGAAAATGAAACTAAGCAAAACAAACAACAAAATTTATAATTTCACTTATATAAATATAAATATATATAACCTTCCCGCACCGCAGGAGGTGCTAAAGCGTTAATCACTGCTGCTGCTGCTGCTGCATTTGAAAGCAAATGCTAAACATTTTCACTGCTGCATTCAACGACAAATAGACGACCACCAGCCAAACAGGCAAATATTTTTGTTGGAATTGTAAACTCGTTTTTTTATATTTTTTTTTTTTTTTTGGTGTCGCATTAACTCTTTGATTTTTCTGGTTATGATGGTGGCGACGGGGCAGCGAAGCGAATTCCTTGCAAAGGCCATAATCACTTGTTTGCAATGAAATAATGCGTTTAACAATAAAAATTTCAACAAAGATTTTTTTTGTGTCAATAATTATTTTAATCGATTAGACATTTTTATTGAAAAGCATTTTGAATGAATGACAACGAAATAAATTCTCTTGTTTTCCAATCAAAATGATCTGAAATTTCTCCTCAAACAGCTGTGAGGTTTTTTTTTTGTTTGGTTCCATCCAACATCAT